>NC_032017.1:8757553-8788402 GCF_001865875.1 Lupinus angustifolius | reverse complement strand
AGAATAAGAGAGTGTGGAGAGTCTAAGGATTGCAACCTAGGTCTCGTGATACCATGAAAGTAATTGTCTTCCTGTCCTTTTCCATTAATCTGGAACCGTATATATACAATGATTATGCATGACCAATATAGAAACCTATTAACTATACATCAATGATTTACTTAAAATAGATTAGGAAGGTATTGCTTATTCTATGAATGGAAAAGATACAGATATAATTACAAGAATATTCTAGCAAATATTCTAGTCTATCAAAAATCATAACTTCTAATCAAAAGTTTCTATAAATTATTTGCAAACCACACCCCTAGGGTACTCTTTAATATGGCAAACAACAATCAAGCATTTATTTCACTAAGGTATTATTTAGCATTATTTATTAGAATTTACACAACAAATTATAAATTACATGCATCTTATTGTATATAAATAAATTTTGGTAAAGATGAGTGTAACATTTGAATTTAATTAAGTCAAACCTCATATGAGATTAATGTAATTTTACATTTAAATGTATTTTTACAAACTTAATTACCTACATGATAATATTCAAAATTAGAAGAGTAATTAGTAAAAACTTATGAGTTTGTAATCTTATGAATACTGCAGATGGGTGATGAATACAATATGACAACAGATGAACTGGTGAAAAGTCTGAGATTATTGATCATGACACAGTAGTCTATGTTAAGTTTACATGTACTACTTTATTCTGTTTCTATGATCCAAAGTATCATAAACTCTTATATCTTCTTAGTATATTATTTGGAGAGCAACAATTAATATCTAAGTGTAATATATATGCATTATTAAAGTAAAATTTTATACATAATTAATAGATCACTCATATTATTTTTATTTATGAGTAAATGATGATCAAATTTGAATGTTGAATGATGTAGTAAAAATGTAAAAAAAATTATACATTCTTATTGCATATTGCATGGGTGTAAATATTTTCTAATTAATATTTGTTGTATCATTCAAAATGTGCCACCATGCTTTGATGGTGTGAACTTCCAATATTAGGTAGATTAGATAAAGATAACAATTCTCCTATAAATTAGGATTAACATTAAATATATATATCAAATGTAATGTTTAAAGAGGTTTTGGAATACTGAAAATGCTCATCTTTGTTGGAACACAAATGCAAAACAGAAAAGTGGAAGATGTTTGTGTGAAGAAGAAAGAAAGAAAAGAAAGTGGGAAGAAGAAAGAAAGTGGGCAACTTCAGTGAGAGTAATAGAGAGGAGTTTATGTAGAAAAGGGAATTCAATTATATTCATTACTTGATTAAGTATTATCATTGCTATTTATAGTAAGCTAGGAACTAACCAACTTAACAGATTTTCGAAATACTACTACTTTTAACACCCCCATAATTCGAAAACTTCAGCAATAACAACAACAAAAATAGCAGTACAATTCAACCAATCTCAGCCTTTTGTACACTTATCTTCCTTCTTAGTTCCTTAAATCTCTCTATCTTGAGAGGCCTGGTCATAATATCAGCTAATTGAAGCTCACTTTTGCAGTGAGAGAGCTTCAATTTTCCCTCTGCAACTTGCTGTCTAAGGTAGTGATACCTTGTCTCAATGTGTTTACTTCTTCCATGTGAGACCAGATTCCTTGCCAAATCAATTGTTGACTTGTTGTCTATCAGCAACTCCATCTTGTCTTCAATGTCAATGTTTAGTTCCATTAGCAGAGCAGAGAGCCATATTGCTTGGCAAGCAGTGGCACAGATACTCAGCTTCACAAGTTGATAGTGCCACAACCTTTTGCTTTTGAGAGCACCATGACACTGGAGCACCTGCTACCATAAATATGTATCCCATGGTGCTTTTTCTGTCCATCAAGTCCCCACACCAATCTGAGTCAGAGTAGGCCAAGAGTTTTGAGCTAATCTTGTCACTTTGATGAGGGAAGTTGATGCCAAAAGTAAGAGTTCCTTTCAGGTATCTCAAAATTCTCTTTGCTGCCAACATATGGGAATGCCTTGGATCACACATAAACCTGCTGATTAGTCCAACACTATAGCAAATCTCTGGTCTTGTATGGCAGATGTATCTCAAGCTGCCAACCATTTGTCTGAACAATGGTGCATTTACAGCTTCTTCATGCTCACCCTTGTTTAGTTTGAGGTGCATTTCAGCAAGGGTTTCAGAGGAATTGCAGTTGAGCATGTTGAATTTTGTAAGGATCTATAGAACATACTTCTTTTGATGCATGAATAAGCCATTTTTAGTGTGCTGAAATTCCAAGCCAAGGAAGTATGCTAGTCTTCCTAAGTCAGTCATTTCAAACTCACCTTTGAGACTCCTTTTTACTTCTTCAATTCCCTATTGATTACTTCTTATGATTAACAAGTCATCCACATACAAGCATATGAACAAGGCATCACAATTCTGGTTCAGTGACTTGATGTAAACACTTACTCGACTTCACACTTCTGAAAACCATAGCTAGACAAGAATCTCTCAATCCTTTTGTTCCATACCCTTGGGGCTTGCCTTAAGCCATAAAGTGCTTTCTTTAGCTTGAGCACTTTATTCTCATTTTCTTTGCTGATGAAGCCTAGTGGCTGAGATACATAAACTAATTCCTCCAAAGGGCCATTCAAGAATGCAGATCTAACATCCAATTGCCAAAGACTCCATCTGTTCCAGCTAACTATTGCAAGAATGAGTCTTATGGTTTCCAATCTTGCCACTAGTGCAAACACCTCTGAGAAGTCTATTCCTTCCTTTTGCATAAAACCTTTGGCAACTAGCCTTGCTTTGTGTTTAGCTATAGTGCCATCTGGTTTTAGTTTCACTTTGAAGATCCACTTGACTGTGATTGACTTCTTCTTAGGTGGTAATTCTGCCAATTCCCAAGTAGCATTCTTCTCTATGGACTTGATTTCTTCAAGCATGGATGCTCTCCAAGTGCTACTATTTACTGCCTCTTCATAACTGATTGGTTCAGTATCAGCATACAATGCCATGTATTGAACAACCTCACCTTCCCGACTCACCAAGTTATCTGAGTTTAGCACATAATCTGATAGCCAAGAAGGAGGATTCCTTGTCCTTGTTGCTCTAGTGTTTGCTTGCTGATTGTATGCAGGCGTTTCTCTTCTCAGTTCAGATGTCTCATCATCATTCTCCCATTCTATGTGTAGTTTTGCCAAAGGGTCAGTGTTCTTGTTTAGCTCATTAACTGGCCTTGCTTCATCAAACTGAACATCCCTGCTAAACACCACTTGCTTGGTTTCAGGGCTATACAACTTATAGGATCCTGTGTTGTTGTAGCCAAGGAAGATCATTGCTTCACCTTTATCATCCAGCTTTGTTCTCCTTTGGTCTGGTATGTGTCTATAGTAGATTGAGCCAAATATTTTCATGTGTCTCGCTGTTGGTTTAATTCCTGACCATGCTTCCTTAGGAACTACATTTTCAAGCTGTTACAAATTATCTTAACAAGTTTTTTCTCGGCCAGCTTGATGCTCATAAGGCCATAAAATCAACATCATCATTATTATCTCCATCTCCATCTCTATCATTATCCTCCGCCTCGCCAGTATTATCATCATCAGCTCCAGCATATCCCGAAGCTCCTGCCCCTCCAAAAAGTTAGGCATGACCCCAGGCCAAGAAAATTGTTGAGTGAAAGTGTCTGTGGAACCCCAAAATTGGTTCCCCGAACTCAAGAACTGAAAAGCAGAGAACAGTCCTTGTTGTTGGAACACTTGACCTTGTCGTAGCATCTCATTCTGAAGAGCCAGATGCTCATTCTATAGGCTCAAACGATGAAGGTGTTCCTCAATGGAGAGCGCAGCATGTGGTACTGAAGAAGGTATGGCAGGTGATGGAGGACGGAGTGGTGCAGTTGGAGGTGGTGGTGCTGGCGGATGAGATCCTGGGCTCTGATGTTGGGTAGGTTCCTCCTTGAAGTTCTGAGCAATGTAATGCAAAGTGATAAGAGGCTTGATTTTCTCAGTTCTGTTCACTTCGACCCCCCGTTGAGCACAGAGCTCCGTGATCAAAGACGAGAAACCCAGGGTGCCCTTTTTGCCTGCTCGCACATCGGTTTTGAAAATTTCGCGAGCAATAATGGCGGCCACATCAACCTTCTTGCCTATCATGAGTGCATAGACAAGATAGCAGTCATGCAACGGCAGAGAAGAGACATGACTGTTGGGGATGACATTGTGCACTAAGAACATCATCCACAGCTGGGCCAACAAAGTCATATGTTTCCTGTAAATTCTGAGGGGTTGGCCATCATAGTTAGTGTTGAAAGAGCGGCCTGGGACACATAAGAGATGCACTATTTGGTCCAGGGTGAATGTTGTATCCTTGAAACAATTGGAAGTCTCATCCAACCAGTCATAAGTTGTTGGGCCTCTTGGTGCATCCAACAAGGCATGGATGGTGTCCCTGTCGAATAATATAGTTTTTCCGCGCACCCAGGATTGGTAAGCAAACGCCTCTCCCCCCTCCTCCAATGGATAAACATTTGCATAAAACTCCCGGACGACATTTGGATCAAACATGTCATATGGGGTGGCCAGTGTCCACCATCGCAATTCATCCAAAATGTCCATGAACAGAGGGAGTTCCCCATCTTCCAATAGAACTTGCCGTTCTAGTATGAATGCCCAATTGAGGAGGACGATGTATCGATCCTCCTTACCCTTTTTCTTGAATTTTGTTTTGTCGAACGGTTGTGATGCCTGGGAGCTGGAGGCTCCTTTAGCTTTCTTTGGGGGAGGGGGGTCCTTCTTGGCCACATTCTTCCTCCTCCTGTAACATAGCAAACCACACAATGAGAGATAAAAACATTAACAACAACATATGGAAGTCCATTGAACCACCACATTTACATTACTCAGCTCAATCAACACATGAGTATACCAATTTGCTTTGCATGTTAACATTTGAACTTAGAACCCTGGGTTCCAGTTTGATACACTAATGGCATTGCAAACCTTACACTATGCAAATATGTTATGATAAGCAAACATTCGAACACCCTAATGTACCAAAATGATGGAATGCAACATAGACGCAATGGGGAACTACATGCATTCTGAGTGAAGTGAAATGTGAGTGAAGTGATGTGAAATAAGTGAAAATGCACTTACATTGATAATGATGAATATTGAGTAGGAAGGTGAAAGCAGTATGTGCACAATAAAGCTGATTTGGAAGCTTGTGGGGGAGATTTTCGTCTCCGATGCTCTGAAATTTCAAAGGGAGAATGAAGGGTTTGAACCCTAAACCCCTTATTTGTAAACTGAATTCGTGCACTCTCGCCCGGGCGAGGAACTCTCGCTTGGGCGAGCCAATGAGAATTTGGACTTTTGGGTTGTCGCCTGGGCGAGGAATTCGCGCATGGGCGAGCCTGAAGCAGTAGCCCCTGGAACTCTCTCGCCTGGGCGAGAAGACTTTTTTTCTGACTTTTTTTTAAGACACACCTAAATATGCACTACAACGAAAGTTAAAATGAAAAGTGAACTAGATTGCCTTCCAGGTAGCGCTTCTTTAACGTCACTAGCTTGACGCTTGTTTCATTACGCTTCAGATAAGTTGATGACTGTGGTGAGCCTATCGACGTCACCACCCAAATAAGGTTTCAGTCGTTGACCATTAACTATCCAACTTCGCAGCGAGGCTGGATCTTGGAGCTCGATCGCACCGTGTGATTTGATTTGCTTGATTAGGAAAGGTCCGGACCATTTGGATTTCAACTTTCCCGGAAAGAGTTTCATCCGGGAATTGAACAACAAGACAGTTTGACCTACCCGGAAGTCTTTTTTTCTGATCTTCCGGTCATGATACAACTTGATCTTTTCCTTATACAATTTGGAAGACTTATAAGCATTGAGTCTCATCTCTTCCAATTGTTGAAGTTGCAACTTCCTATGATCACTTGCTACCTTTGCATCCAGATTGAAGAACTTTAGGGCCTACAATGCCTTGTGCTCAAGCTCAACAGGCAAATGACAAGCCTTCCCATACACCAGCTGAAACGGGGATAGTCTAGTGGGGGCTTTAAGCGGTGCGGTAAGCCCAGAGTGCATCATCCAACTTGAGAGACCAATCCTTTCTTGTGGTTGACACATTTTTCTCGAGTATTCTCTTGATCTCTCTATTAGATACCTCCGCTTTGCCATTGGTCTGCGGATGGTAAGGAGATGCCACCTTGTGCCAGACTCCATAATGCTGAAGGACCTTCTCTAGTTGAGAGTTGCAGAAATGGGATACTCCGTCACTAATTAGAACCTGATGTGTGCCAAACCGACTGAATATATTTCTTTTCAGGAACTTCACTACGGTTTTGGCATCATCCTTCGGTGCAGCTACCGCTTCTACCCATTTAGACACATAATCCACCGCCACTAAAATATATACATGTGAGCATGATGGTGGAAATGGTCCCATGAAGTCTATTCCCCAGCAATCAAACACTTCCATCTCTTGGATGTTAGTCAAGGGCATCTCGTTCTTCTTGGAGATCCCGCTTGATCTCTGGCAGTTGTCACACTGCTGAGCATATTGATGTGCATCTTTAAAAACAGAAGGCCAGTAGAAACCAACTTGGAGGACTTTTGCAGTTGTCCTCTCTCCATTGAAGTGTCCTCCATATGGTGAACTGTGACAATGCCATAGGATGCTCTTGGCCTCTTCTGCAGATACACACCGCCTCAATAGTCCATCCGACCCAGTCTTAAAAAGATGAGGGTCGTCCTATACATATTGACGGGAATCTCGCAAGAACTTCCTCTTTTGATGCCAGGTCAACTCTTCAGGAATGACCCCTGCAGCCTTAAAATTGGCCATGTCAGCAAACCACGACCTTTCCTGAATCAAGAGGAGCTTCTCATCTGGGAACTCCTCCACCACCTCTGATTCCCGCACTGTGACCTCTTGATTTACCAACCGCGAAAGGTGATCAGCTACACAATTTTCACTTCCTTTTTTGTCCTTGATCACCAAGTCGAATTCCTGCAATAATAACACCCAACGCAGCAATCTCGGCTTGGAATCCGATTTGGTTAGCAAATATTTAATAGCAGCATCGTCAGTATAAATTATCACTTTAGAACCAATCAAGTATGATCTAAATTTTTCCAATGCATATACTATGGCTACTAGTTCCTTTTCGGTGGTGGCATAGTTAATTTGTGCCTCATTCAATACCTTACTAGCATAGTGTATAGCATGGAAAACTTTAGATTTTCGTTGTCCTAGTACCGCCCCAACATCATAATCACTAGCATCACACATGAGTTCAAAATCGAGATGCCAATCGGGCGCTACTATAACAGGAGCAGAAATCAGTTTTTCTTTTAAGGTTTCAAAAGCTTTTGCACACTCAGCATCAAAATGAAAAACAGTATATTTATTAAGAAGATTACTGAGTGGTTTAACAATTTTTGAAAAATCTTTAATAAACCTTTTGTAGAAACCTGCATGTCCAAGGAAACTCTGAATTCCCTTGACATTAAGTGGTGGTGGGAGGTCCTTTATAACCTCGATCTTTGCCTTGTCAACTTCGATGCCCCGGGAAGAGATCTTGTGTCTCCCAATTTAGTACTAGATTTGTCTCTACACATTGTTGTAGAACAATGTCCAAGTTTGCTAAACAACTCTCAAATGACGACCCGAAGACCGAGAAGTCATCCATGAAAACTTCAATGCACTGCTCCACAAGATCAGAAAAAATAGCTAACATGCACGTTTGGAATGTTGCTGGTGCATTGCACAGTCCAAATGGCATCTTCCTGTATGCGAAGACACCAAAAGGACATGTGAAAGCTGTATTTTCTTGATCTTGAGGATCCACCGTGATCTGATTATAGCCTGAGTATCCATCCAAGAAGCATTAAAATGCTTCTCCAGCCAATCTCTCAATCATCTAATCCATGAATGGCAGAGGGAAATGATCTTTCCTAGTAGCCAGGTTCAGTTTCTGATAGTCAATGCACATACGCCATCCAGTGATTGTTCTGGTTGGAATCAGTTCATCCTTTTCGTTCCTAACCACAGTCATACCCCCTTTCTTTGGGACCACCTGAACCGGACTCACCCACTTGCTATCAGATATGGGATAAATCATCCCAGCATCTAATAGTTTCATCACTTCCTTTTTCACCACTTCCTTCATAGTGGGATTAAGACGCCTCTGAGGTTGTGCATCGGTTTGTAATCCTCTTCCATATGAATCTTATGCATGCAATAGGATGGACTGATTCCATGTAAATCAGCCAGTGTCCACCCTATCGCCCCTATATGTTTCTTCAGCACCCGAATCACTTGTTGTTCTTCATCACATGATAGGGTACTACTGATGATTACCGGTTTCTACCCTCTGTCTTCTAGAAATACATACTTCAAATGTGAAAGAAGTAGTTTTAGCTCCATCTTTGGAACATCAGATATCTTCTCTTTACCCAGCTCCTCAATATGATTCTGATTAGATGCAACCTTGATGGGTGCATCCAACTCTGCCAAACATGCTTTGATCAATTTATCCTCCTCCATACTGCTCCCGTCTAGATTTCCCCTCAACACCTTCTCCAAGGGACTACTTCTATGCAAGTGAATGTCATCAAGCATGAATAAGTCCTCAATGACATCCACCCGAAAGCAGTGGTGCTTATCCCTTGGATGTTGCATAGCTTCAAATACATTGAAATTGACCTATTGGTCTTCCACTCTCACCTTCAACTTTCCATCATCAATATCAATAATGACCCTTGCAGTTTTCATAAAGGGTCTGCCCAAAATAAGAGGAACTTCCTTGTCCTCCTCAATATCCATGATAACAAAGTCTACGGGAAAGACTAACCCATCTATCTTCACCAAAACATCCTCTGCAACTCCATATGGATACTTGACAGATCGATCCGCAAGTTGCAAGGTCATTCTGGTAGGCTTGATCTCTAAATCCCCAATCCTCTTCAGCATAGAAAGGGGCATAAGATTAATGCTAGCACCCAGATCAAGCAGCGCCTTTCCCACCGATAGTTCACCAATAGTGACCGGAATAGTGAAGCTGCCCGGATCTTTAGTTTTCTCAGGTAGAGACTTCTGAATTATTGCACTGCACCCAGCTTCTAAGGTCACTGTCTCTTCTGACAACTTTCTTTTCTTTGTCAACAAATCCTTCATGAATTTAGCATAGACATGCATTTGTTCCATTGCCTCCATAAAAGGAATGTTGATATGGAGATTCTTGAATAAATCCAAGAACCTAGCATATTGTCGCTCTTTGTCTTTCTTGGGATGTCTCTTTGGATAAGGGAGATCCTTCAGTTGAGGTAGGTCACCCATTCTCTTATCACTGTTCTCCTTAATAAGATCTTCAGTAGTAATCCCTTCCTCATCTTGTACCAAACCACCCTTGTGTGCATCTCCGGTTACCTTCTCTGATAGCTCAACTTCAGTTTCTTTCAGCACGTCTTCCTCAACAACTAAGTTCTCGCCAATACCCTTACCAATGACTTTACCACTTTTGGTGGTAATAGATTTACAGTGTTCTTTCGGGTTGGTCTGAGTGTTGGCGGAGAATTGATGTCTATCTGAGTTCTGCTCTGCCATTTGCGTGGCCAACTGGCCCACTTGAGTCTCCAAATTCCTGATAGATGCATAGGTATTTTTCTGATTGGAGATAGAGACTTGCATGAATTTTTCTAATGTCTCTTCCAGCTTTGTTTGCCTCTCATTCATTGGTGGATGTTGACCTTGTTGATATGATGATTGATATGGTGGTTGTCTATTAGATGGCCCAGCTTCTTGTCTCCACCCAAAAATCTGATTCTGATTCTGGTTTCCCCTCCAACCCTGTGAGAACTGATTGTTGAACGGAGGGTTGTTAGGGAAATTACCCTGACGAGGTGGATTATTGACATACTGAACTTCCTCTTCTGGTCTGTTGATAGGCATAGAACAATAACCAGTGACATGATCACCACCACAAAACTCGCAACATAGCATTCGTTGATGGACCGGAGGAGTCTGAACCACATTAAGCTGTTGAGGCAACTTAGACATTTGCTTGGTTAGTGCCTCAATCTGTTGAGTCAGAATCTTGTTCTGAGCCAGAATGGCATCAGAAGTACTCAAATCTAATACTCCTCTCTTCTGTACTGTTCTTTTGTTATGCTGAGCTTGCCTATCTGTAGCAGATAATGCAGTGATAATTCTTGTGGCTTGCTCAGCATCTACTGACATCATAGTGCCACCAGCTGCGACATCTAGTATCATCTTAGTCTATGGTTTCAACCCATTACAAAAGATGTTGAGTTGATCAATATCCTCGAGCCCATGATTGGGGCATTTCCTCAGCAGCAACTGGAAACGCTCCCAAGACTCATAAAAAGCTTCCTCGACACCTTGTGTGAATGTAGAGATTTCAAACTTGACCTGCACATACCTCGCCGGAGGGAAAAATCGGGTCAAGAACTTGCTTTCCAAATCGCTCCAGTTGGTTAAGCTTTGGGTAGGGTGAGATTTGAGCCATTCCCTAGCTTCACCAACCAGAGAAAATGTAAACATCATCATATATGTAGCTTCCCTCTCAGTTTCTGAATATCCCATCGTAGCCACCAGCTCATAAAAACTGTCAAGGTGAGCATATGGATCTTCATAATCCTTTCCCGTAAATTGGTGGGCACTGACGAGATTCAGGTATGCCGGCTTGATTTCCACTGTCCTTGCGGTGTGTGGAATCACAATGCTAGAATAGTGCATAGGACCTTGTTACATTGCATAGTCACATAACGTCCTCCTCGGAGGGTTAGGTCATGGGTTGTTCATATTGGCATTATGAACATTCTCCATCTTATCCAACTGAGGTTCTAAACTTGTAGCTGGTTCAGAACTACACTGTGCTTCTTGAGTACCTTGTTGTCTCTTCTCTTTTGCTTTCTTCCGGTTACTCTTAGCAGACTTCTCAATCTCTGGATTGTATTGTAGTTGCTCTTCTGTAGATTTACCTCGTAAAAGCATAAATAAGCAGACTACAGCAAAGGTTAGCACAAGGGTTAATTATACTACACAAAATTAAAGACGAACTATGTACAAGACTCAATAAACTCTATATAGAACTAATGTAAATCGCTCATTGCTCCCCGGCAACGGCGCCAAAAATTGTTAAGATAATTTGTAACGGCAAGCGCACCGTATCGTACAAGTAATAAAATCCGGTAAAGTACCGGGTTATCGTCCTCTGGGAGCAGAGTGTATTCACACTAATTCTAATACGAGTAAATTGAGCAACTAAATCAAGTAAGTGAGTTTGGTTTTGTTTTGTAAACTACTGAGTTGTAATAAAAGATTTCACTAAGTTAAAAGAGTTGGGATCGAAACTCATCATTCTTTCCCATTTGACATCCAGATTCAATTCTAAACACTTATGAAGTTACTGATTTTGATGCAAATTTTTCTATAAATCATTTACACCAATTCCTTAAATGTAAAATCCTTAGATAATTGCTCAAATACCAATTCCTTAAATATTTGACCAATTATCTAGCATTAAGTGAATGTAAAAGCAATTCATGCATCATTATCCATTCCTGAGACAATGATACACGAAGGAAGATAATCCAGATCCGATATCAAATTTAACTTCCCAATTTAACTTGAACCTATGAACAAGATTTTAGTAGCTAATTAAAATCAATTAATAAAACGGGATAAACTTCCCAAAATCAAATAACATATGCATTAAAATTGAATCCAGGAGTACAAAAGGTTAGAAGATTACATTTCGAATCCCAACAGGTAAGTATCAATCACTCATCCTCGCTATACAGTGTCCACTCATGAAATTATACAAGAAAGTAGATATAAAATCGTTCCCACGACTTCAATCGTCCTTCCCAGTGTTTCTCCCCTGAGTTTTGTGTAGAGTTTTTCTTTAGAATGAATGAATCCGCCTTTCTGAATTCTGAAACAGCTACTTCTAATTCCAACTTCCATGCTCTCGCCCAAGCTAGAGATTCTCGCTTGGGCGAGGGGCCAAGAGACTCCCAGACCTGAGCACCTCGCTTGGGCGAGGATCAAACAGAAGCAAACAAAAGCAATGGTGATTTGTCGCCCAGTTCCTCGCTTGGGCGAGTATCCTTCGCTTGGGCGAGGATACTTCGCTTGAGCGAAGGGCATCGGGTATTTTGGTGCTTTTTCTCCTATTTATCGCTTGAGCGACCCTTTCCTCGCTTGGGCGAGGCTTGCAGTGTTCAGAATCTTCAATCTTCTTCTTTTTCTCCTCTTTTCTTTATTTATTAACCTAAAACAACAAAAACACAATAAATTCCTAAACAGAGCAAGATTAACTAAGTTATCAGGAATTGTTCACAATTATAACATAAATGCATACTAAGTTCCCCACAAATCATATACAATTTTACTACAATTTGGCACTTAATAGTTGGGCATCTGTTGAGTATGTATGCAGCTGTTGAGGCTGCCT
Organism: Lupinus angustifolius; assembly: GCF_001865875.1. Lineage (NCBI taxonomy): Eukaryota > Viridiplantae > Streptophyta > Magnoliopsida > Fabales > Fabaceae > Lupinus > Lupinus angustifolius. The sequence continues at coordinate 8,775,931 of NC_032017.1, read as the reverse complement.
CTCCCTAAAATTCATTTGAGAGTTCTTTGCTTCTCAACATGCTTCTAACCATATTCATTATGGTTCTGTTTCTTCTTTCTACAATCCCATTATGTTGGGGTGTGTAGGGGCAGTCACCTCATGCATAATGCCTTGTTCACTGCAGAATTTGCCAAATTCTCCTGATTTGAACTCACCTCCACCATCTGTCCTTAGGATTTTTAGGCTCTTTCCTGATTGTTTTTCTGCTTGAGCCTTGAATAGTTTGAACATTGAGAATGTCTCATTTTTGTTTTTCATCAAGAACAACCAAATCCTTCTGCTTAGCTCATCCACAAATGTGATGAAGTATCTGCTCCCTCCCAATGATGGTGTGTCAAGAGTTCCACACACATCAGAGTACACCACATGCAGAAGTTCATTGGCTCTTGATGGTGTATATTTGCTGAATGAAGACCTTGGTTGTTTGCTTATCACACATCTTCTCAGGATGTTGGATTAGAGGTAACCCTGCAACCATGTTTTGTGAGTTCAATCTACTCAAGTCTCTGAAGTTTAGATGTCCATACCTCATGTGCCATAGCCATGAATTTTCTGCTAAGGATAGAGCAGACAAGCATTGAGATTCAATAGTTGCTAAGCTTATCTGAAATGTTCTGTTTGGAGCCATTGATGCTCTCATTACCAACTACTTCTTATGATCATAGACTTCTAGTGATCCATAAATTAGGCCCATAGAGAAGCCCCTTTCAAGCAATTGTCCCATGCTGATCAGGTTGCTCTTCATGTTTGGCACATAGAGCACATCTGTTATCATAGCATGCTTACCATCTTTTCTGTTTATTAGTACATCACCGGTGCCTTCAGCTTGGATCATTCTGTTGTCAGGAAATCTAACATTGTTCTTCTTCCTTTCATCAAAGTTTACTAGCCATTCTCTATATCCTGTCATGTGGCTTAAACACTCTGAGTCTATGTACCACACATCACTGTTCTTGTTTACTTGGTTTGTGATCATCATGAGCAGTAGTGGTTGTTCTTCAATTTCAGTTGTTGTTTCTTCTTTGACCATATGAGCTTCTGTGTGTGACTTGCCTCCATCATTGTTTGATCCAAGAGAGATTCTGCATTCATTTGAGAAGTGTCAAGTTCTGTTGCAGTTGAAGCACCTTAATTTTTTTATATCAACTGATCTTCTTCCACCCCTCCATTGGCTTAAGGTACCTCTTCTTTCTGAATCTTGTGTACCATGACCAGTTTTGTCATGATCCCTCTGTTGGAAGTTCTTGTGATTTCCTCCTCTGAACTCTCTTCTTGCACCTCTGCTTCGAAATCCATTCCTCTCATTCAAGCTCCTTTTATCTGTGAATTGAGCTTGCAGTGCTTGATCAACTGGTCTCCCATTAGATCTTTCAATGAGTCTCTGCTCGTGCGCTTCAAGGGATCCTTGTAGATCCTGAACCTTCATCTCTTCAATCTTCTTGGATTCCTCAATTTCCACAACAATGTGATCAAACCTTGGGGTAAGTGTTCTTAGGATTTTTTCAATTATAGATTGGTCACTAATTTTCTCACCACATGCCTTCATTGCATTAGTATATGTGATCACTTTGTTGAAGAATTGTGCTACTCTCTCATTGGATTCCATATGCATTAATTCATATTGGCGTCTAAGTGTTTGCAATTGTACCTTCTTCAGCTGTTTTACCCCCTGGTTGCAAGCTTCAAGGATTAGCCAAGCTTCTTTTGAATTCTCTGCACCAGAAATCTTTTCAAAATGTGCTTCATCCACACATTGGTGCAACAGGAACATTGCCTTGCAATCCTTCTTCTTGTTTTCTTTGTGCATTCTTCTTTGTTCTTTTGTTCCTCCTTCACTGAGTGGTTGGAAGCCCTGCTCAACTATTTCATCAACCTCTTGGTACCCCATCAACGCCTTCATTTGTACTCTCCATTTGTTTCAATTCTTGCCATCAAGAATTGGTAAGTTTGCTGGGAAATTCCCACTGTTGTGTCCCATTCTGATTCAAGTTTCTTGTGTTCTTGCTTTCTTCAACCTAGCTCTTGATACCAAGTTTGTTGGAACACAAATGCAAAACAGAAAAGTGGAAGATGTCTGTGTGAAGAAGAAAGAAAGAAAAGACAGTGGGAAGAAGAAAGAAAATGTGCAACTTCAGTGAGAGTAATAGAGAGGAGTTTATGCAGAAAATGGAATTCAATTATATTCATTACTTGATCAAGTATTACCATTTCTATTTATAGTAAGCTAGGAACTAACCAACTTACCAGATTTTCGAAATACTACTACTTTTAACAATCTTCTATTGATAATAGAAAGTATAAGTACAATAAATATAATGAGCAACTTGAAGCTAAGGTTGTTACAAGTGAAGTGAAATATAAGATAAACAAACCAAAAAAACACAAGAGATAATACATGTTGGATCACCACTCGAGTTTAGTCATTGTATGTTGAGGTAGATATGTAATCATCATAATTTTCAGCTTAATCAACATCATTGTAGGCTTCTAAATTAAAGTTAAGAGATTTTCTTACTCAGACATAAATGATGTAGAATTACCCATCACAAGTATGTCATCAAAATATATGAGAAAATAAGTAAGAACACCTTCATTTGAGTAAAAAATAGGGAGGCATCACTAAGACTCATGTGAAACCCATACTACAGGATGTGATTTTTCATGGCATCATGCCAAGTACGTGGTGCCTGTCAGAGGCCACATTTAACCTTATGAAGCTTGCAAACATAATAAGTATATTGAGGATCGACAAAGCCTGGTGGTTATTGCATATAAACAACCTCTGATAACGTGTCTATGAAGAAGGTATTATTCATGCCAAATTGATAAAGTGACCAAGAATTCTCCTATGCAAGAATTAATATGATTTTTATAGTTGGTGGCTTGATAACAGGAGTAAAAGTTTCTTTGAAATCAATCCCAGGAGTTTGTGTGAAGTCTTTCGCAACCAATCGTGCTTTGTAGCGAGATACACTACCATGAGGATTGTGTTTTACCCAAAAAAGCCACTTACACTTGACCACATATCGATTTTTAGGGGCTGGTTCTAAATGTCTGGTGCCATTACGGATGAGGGCACCAAAATTCTCCATACATAGATGTATTCTAAATGCAAGCATGAATCACATGAGCAGATTGTATATGCAAGCATGCATGACGTCGATTTTGATGAAAACAAGGATTGGAGACAAAGTTGAAAACAACAAAAGGTTGAAGACAAACTTAAAGACATCAACAAATGAACAAAGTCAAAGTCAAGGCTCAAGTTCACTCAAACTCAAACATTCAAGAATATCTAGAGGCTAAATGTTTTTAGATTATGTTAGGTCTTAAGATGTTTGATGGAGTAGAATCTAGACTAATGGAAGTCTCACAACACCTAAAATTGGTCATAACTACAATGACACTTACATGCATACATACATGATTTATATGCACACACGTAAATACACGATCACATGATTTTGATACATTAAACAAAGTTTTAAGCATACATCATACTTTTATAAATCAACTAGGAATTTCATATCACATAAAATAAGCTTTTTCATTAAACCCTTAATCGATTAAGGTTTAGTTAATTGATTAAACTATGCAAAATTGGGTACCCATTAATCGATTAAGTTAAGGGTTAATTGATTAATGGTAGTTACAATTTCTGAAATCTTAATTTGTAAACATTCGTTAATCGATTAAGAGACTATTAATCGATTAAATATACCATAAAATAAAATTGTATTTATACTAACTTTTCTCATTTGCATCTCATAACACATATCACGAATTTCAGAGGGCTTATACACTTTCATATCCAAAGATAGATTTTCCTAAGCGTTTCTGAAAAAAGAGAGATAAAGGAGAAAATAGAAAACTTCATGAATCTTTAGAGAATATTTCAAGAATTGCATTGTCAATTATTGTACAAAGAAACCTTGCGTCTCACATTTTATATTATGATTTTGTGAGACTTGTAGCAAGGTTCTTAAATTATGGAAGAGTGTATATTCAACACATTGAGGTGTAATAACTGATTTTGTATACAATTAGACTTTGGTATCAACATTTCTCTTAGGTGTGTGGTATCATCATGTGGAAGAGAAAAAATTTGGAAAAATCCTGGTTAGAAGTGGCTAGGTGCCATTAGAAGCTAAGTTCACTATACAAGAGTCTTGGTAGGAGAAGTTAGAAGTGGTTGGGCTGTTCATTAGAAGTGGTGATGAGACATTAGAAGTGATGAGGGGCCATTAGAAGTGGATGAAGACAAAACATTAGAAGCTTGAAGTCCAAGATTGTCTTGGTGGAAGTGTATTTATATAACATTGATTTCCATAGTGAAAAAATCTCTCAAGATCAGGAGAGGAGACCTAGATGTAGCTTGCACATGGACAAGCAAACGAACCAAGATAAAAGTCATCGTTTCATTCTTATTATCTCTTAACTGCATATAATGTTCTGTGTATTAATGACATATTATCATCTGTAAGACTGTATACAAGGTTCGTTGAATCTTGGTGATTAAAGAAAACTATTTTTCAAGAAACAAGAACTTGTTAATCGATTAAGTTATTGTTTAATCAATTATATGCAGAAGCAGTTAGTCGATTAAAGTACTAGTGAATTGATTAAACAGTAAGGAAAATTGTAGAATCATTTTATTAAATCAAATAATGGTAATCATGTAGCAAATCAACTATTCACCCAATGGAGTATAGTGTCTTTCTGTACCAACTTTACATTATTAAAATATTTTTCATAGCATAAATACAAACAAATTTATGGTGGGTAAAAATATTTTATTTACCTTATGTATTGTTATGTTTTTAATTTAAATACAATGTCATATGTAATTTTAAAAATATGATAGACCCATAAGATTGTTTTTTATATTGCATATTTTTGTGTAATTTTTTTATATTGGGTGGCCTATAAGCTCACTTTACACATATTTAAGGTTGACATAGCATTGTATCATGTCCTATTTATAAATGAGTATGCACATGCTCATTATAGTTTAAGATGATATTGCATAAAAATAGATAGGATGACCTAAATTGTCAAATCAGATTGAGAAGTTACTTCAATTTTTTTTCCTTTAACAATATTTTGAAAATTAAGACTTATCGATAGTGTGAAAGTGCGAGGAAAGTTTTATTGACACATATAAGCAAAAATATTTATTAAAAAAAAGGGAAAAGGAAAAATTATAAACCAAAGAAATAAATTTCCTAATTTTTTTTATGATTTTGGATTACCATCAAAACTAAACAAATAATTTATTTTGAGAACTAAAACATTTTTTGAATTTGTTGAAAACTAAAAAGCAACAAGACAGACTTTATTTTATTGTGATAGAAGAATGAAATTGTTTTGAAAAATTGTAAATTTGACAAATATTAAAAAGATAAAAAATGAAATTAATGTTTTATTTTGTTATAGAAAAAAATTGAAACCTTAAAATAAGATAAAAACTAAAATGACACTTTATTTTATTAAAAGACTAAATTAAAACATAAAAATAAGATAATCACCAAAACAATACTTGAACCAATAGATTATTTAGTGTATGTAATTTTCATACACCATATGTATTTACATAAAGTTATTTGCCAATTATAAGCTCAAAACTATTACAATATAAATAATACTTTCTATCAATAAATATTAATTAGATAGTTAACATGTTAGTCATTAATTCATTAATTAATTGTTTATATGTTTAAGATTATCTAATCCTAAATAATTGTAATATGTATGGAAATTGGATGAGATACCAACAATATAAAAACTTTATATTCACAAAACATAACCATTGAACTCTAAATTTATGGGAAAACTAATGTTTTCCATAGTTTATCAACAAATTAGTAATTGTGCCCTAGATAATTATCCTCTAATATTATCTCAACCCGTATTCTGTAGCATGTAACAATACAGTATAAGAGATTATTTTTCTCATACTATTTTCTTAATATAGAAAAAAAATGTATGTATTTACAATGCATGAGTTCTATATATTGTTAGTATATCATCTATCGTTCACATTTAATTCAAATGAATGATGAATAATGTAATGATTGTATATAAATCTTTAATAGTGTATAGAGATGGCAATGGTTACCCCGGATCTGTGAGTACCTGCAAAAAACACCCACAATAGGTCAGGTTTGAGTCCGTGTTTTTGGACCTGTGGGTAATTAAGACCCGAGATTTTAAGATCAACTGTTGGATGGGTCTAGGTCTGAACAATGAGATACTCAGACCCACGGGTACCTGGACATATATATATATATATATATATATATATATTTTGTTAATCCATAATGTTATACTCTCAATTCATAAATATGATTGGTAGATTGTTAAATAGTGATATTATATTGTTAAGTAATAATGTGATATTATGTTGTTAATTGATAATAAGGATCACATGTTCCAAAAAATTCATGTTTTCATGTCCTTAACCAATCACATTCCACCAAGTAATAAAAATCAAATTATTTTCAGTTTTTATTTTTTCTTAATTAGTTGACATTTTTTAATTGGATTGAGACACAATGGGACACCAAATGTTGGATAGGTGATCTTCATTCATTAATTGATATGTATAATTCAATGTTTTGTTGAATTGAACAATTCTTACTAAATCAATTTTACATCGTAAAGTTGAAATAATCAATTTAAAATATGTTTAAAACTTTAAATATGTTTTATAATTTTTTCTCATATTGATTACCTAAGTAACATATAAGATTGTAGGAAACAAACATACAATTACATAAATTATTCACAATTATTTCTATTGTTTTTTGAGCTACTCGTAGATCGCTAGGTATCTAAGGACCTGTGGGTAGCAGACCAAGCAGGTATCAGCACGAGTCTGGGATAGACCTGAGTTCAAAATTGAAGCAATGAGACGGGTCCAAGTATTACATTACGCGGACGCATCGAGACCCATTGCCATTCTTAACTGTGTATAATGTATATCATTCTTAATGGTTTATAAAAATAATGATTAAGATTAATTGAATTAGAAAATCTATATAATTAATGGCTGTTGAATCCTTAAGATTGATAGTAATTGAATAAATATTTTGGGACAGGATAACACTTTTAATAGAATAATTATCTTCTAAACTATAAGAGCATATAAAAGTAAATATCCAATTTATATGATATATCTAAGAATAAAATAGATTTATGTTGCAGATAAAAAAAAATAGATTTATTTCATTGGAAAATTTGTGTTCAATGGATTCAGACACTCCAATATAATGTTTATTAACTAAGTGCTTGAATGATGAACATAAACAATATGTTCATCTTAGAATGCATACAACTAGAATTAGGGATGACAAAATGGGCTTGGCCAAACAGGCCAGTCCATTCGGATAGGTGTTTTTAGCGGGTCGGGCTGAGAGTTTTAGCCCAAAAGCTCATATTTAACCCGTTTTGGAAGCCCATTTTTAGACGGGCCATGGAGGACCGGGCTGGCCCGGCGAGCCAACATTAAGATTAAAGTTCATTTGTCTATCATGTTGCTCATTGCAATTAAGATTAAACTTTCACAATTTTAACTTATGTTTGAATTCTTAAGCATGTAATTCTTCTTTCTCTTTGTAAAATGAACATTTAATATCTCATTATGTACTTATCTATTATCTTCACTCTTATCCAATTATTGTACTTGTTATCAGATAAAGGTGGAGTTTCACTGACAATTAGGGGTGTTTGAATCAAATTTAAACATTTAATTAATTGAAATGGAAAATTGGAAACTCAAACAGAACTACTGACTTTGATTCCTTTTGGAAAATTAATTGAATTCGACTAGGTTTCAATTTATATTTTTAATGTAGTCGAATTCAAATTAAATTGAGTAATATATATACTTTATTGTGATTGATTTATAATATAATAGTTTTGATTCTTATACACTTTTTAAAACTTAGGAGTTATAAGCTCTATGGTGATTTATTGTTTAGAATTTACAAGTTTTGTACTAATGCAACATGTTATTATGAGATTGTGTATTTTATTTGTGATTTTTTGTTTTAAAAGACGTTTATAAATTGTTTGAATTATTTAATTTTGTCTAAAAAATTTAATATGTGTTTTAAAAATAAAATAAAAAACGGGCCAGCTTTGCCAAATATGGGTTAGGCTGACATTTTTGAGCCCTTTTAACAATAAGGCTCGGGTCGAGCCAGCCCATATTCTAACGGGCCAAAGACGAACTAGGCTGGGCCGGGCTAGCCCGTATTGTCACCCCTATCTAGAATGTATCTCCACTTATTATTTTCTGTATGAGTTTTTAGCTTTAATATTAATATGATTGTATAAATATATGAGTGGACAATTATGAGAAAAAGTTGTATATAATGATAGTGTAAGAAACTTTTATATTGTCATTGTATCATTGATTGTTAATATTTAATCATCAGTGACTTTAAATAAAATTAATATAAATAAATGATGGATGATGCACCCAGTGTATATTAATTTATACACTGTCAATAATATAAATATTACACTTTTGATGTATTTAAGATTTAATGACAATTTACGTGTAATATGTAAGGGTGAGTGTGGGTTGAGGTAGGACGAGTTAAGGCTTATCCCTTAGTCAACCCTAAATGTTGATTGTGTCATCTTTTTGAACTCGGACTCTGCCTTAGATCTGAAGCTAATCCGACCCTAAATATTGACCAGGTCAGCCTCTAAACCCGAACTCGATCCTAGACCCAATTAAATATTATGTATACTCACTTTAGATAAAGTTTCTGAATATTATTTATTATTATGAATATGTAATTTGACATATAAAATGATATATATATATTATTAATAATGTATTATGATGAAAAATTTAGAAAACCAATGATATTTCGACAAATGTGTCATTACTCTGTACACATTTGATTAAAGACACATACAAACATGATGGATGAATGACCATGAGACGAGTCATTCTCAATTCCTACTTGACCCTAAATATTGACTGAGTCTAATTTTTGAACCCGAACTCAGCCCAAGACTCAATGAGACATGACCATATTCAGGTCCGATCATGATCAGTCCGTATTAGATAACTCTGGTAGAGTCGAGTCCTGCTCACCCCTAGTAATATGCTAATAATATAAAAGATGAGTATACTATCTATGCAATGTCAGTATAAGAATTTATCTACCGTCTATTCATATTATTTTATTCATTCAATTATCAATGATAATACAACATAAATAATAAAAAGTATAATAACAACATAAAAAATTCATACATCATGTATTACCTAGAAAGATAATTATGTATTGAGTGGATAGATATTAAATATAGATCCATATGTATGTATTATAAGGCAAAGCCAATTGAGTTATCAAGTACACGTCATCATCATCACCAACCTCTTTCATTGCAATTCTTCTCAATTCTCTCTTTCTCTACAATTCAAGTTGGCGCGTTATTCTGCTTCGGAGTTTCGAGCGACGTCGTTTCTTCGCTCGATTACTCTTTTCATCACAACAATCCTTTTTCTCCCTTTCGATTTCTTATTCAAGATGCGACGTTCTTCTAATCCATCCAAAAAAACGGGTCAATCCAATTCCGATCTCTACCGTTCTGGTATTCGATTTTTTAATTACTTTTTTTTGTTAATTTATGTTAAATTTTATTGATTTTGGTTGTAGTCATGATTGTTGTTTAATTTATTGGTTGAATTTTTTATTTTTTTAGATTTAATTGTGGTTTTTTTGTTTAATTATGTTATGTTCATGTTGAAGTTGAGTTTTTTGTTGTTGTTAGGATTAGTGAAGTGTGAACTTGTCTTGTTGGGTTTTGAATTTTCAGTGAAAAGATTATATTTTTGCAGAATTTTGCTTTTATAATTATGTGGGCATGGGAGATTGAAATGTTTTTTCTTTTCTTAAAACTCTTGAAAGAAGAATTTGTTGGCAGTTCTATGTTCCTCAATTCCTTGCTTTTAAGATGAAATCTAACATAATTTACTTATTACTATCATGATTATCTCATGTCAAAAACAAAAATCACTTCATTTTTTATGACAAAACTTAGTAAGAGGGTGGCCCAATGCACGAGGCTCTCACGAGTTTGGGGAAGGTTAGATATACGCAGTCTTATCCTTGATGCTCTGCAAGCGGAGAGGTTATTTATAGGATTTGAACCTTTGACCTCATGATCACTAAAAAACAACCTTACCGTTCCGCCTAATTCACCTTCTTTATGACAAAATTGAGTGAAAACTCAAAATGGTTCAACAAAACACCAGTAGTGCTTTTTATGTTCACCTTTTGCTTAACTTATACTGTAAATTTGTTAATTATGGTGGGAAATTTGAGTGAGTAATTAGTCAAACATAATCTGGTTAGTATCTAGCAAGCACTATTTCAGTGAGCATTAAGTATTCAATGTTCTAATCATATAAACATAAATTTTCAGCCTCAAGCAAAGCAAGCTCAAAGGAATCAGAACGTATCGATAGTCTATTTTATTCCTATGCCAATGGCTCTACTGGGTTGATTGAGTAAGTTTATATCACCCTAGAATGTTTTGTTATTTTCTTAATTCAAACTTCGGACATGAATATTTGTGCGAAGAACATTCAATGAATCATTATTAAAGTTTGTTTCTAGCTCATATACTATAGCTAGGTGAGTTTTGTAAATAGTGCCCTTCAGGTATGATAGAGATACATGCATGAAAAAATGCCAATAGGGCCGTAATCCTGTTATACTGAAGAGTGCTTTTAGGCAGCATTTGGTGCTTGCACCTGAAAATATCGTAGAACCTGATCATAGGATGTTAACAGGATAAGGCATAATAGTTTAAATAAGTTGATAAGCTCGTAACTATTAGGCACCTGGTGTTCATACCTTTACAGGCAACCTGATAGTAATACATAATCTGCTATGACTATATACCCTTCAGCTTCTCTACCATCTCCTTCGGTACCTCATCCAATTCCTTGCAGTAACATTCTGAGCCTGTACCTAATTCACCCCTCACTTCCCACAGTTTCAGTCCCTTTCACATTACTTCTTCACCTCACTTACCGTCCCCACATAATGAAAGAGTTGGATAGGGTTATGTTGATGGACAGCCATGTATGGTTATGGTGATGAATTAGTTCTTCTCCGTCACGTATATCATGTTCCTTTCAACGACAATGGGCAGACACCTGGCTTGGACTAGCATGTAACTGAAGTGCACCGGTGGTGGTAGAAAGATAAGGCAATTACAGTACAAAGTACTCCAGATTGGTCTAACCCCACAAGAAAGATACGGTTCATTGACACTAGATGATTAAGACATTAATCATGCATGTAATCCAAAAACAAAATAAACTAAAATATTAAATGAAGAGTGTGTTCATAAATCCTTTCAGAAAGGGATTCTTGTTGTATAAGTAACTGTTTTATGCACATACTAGGAAAATGGGTACATGAGTCATGAACACCTGTTTACGATTTGAAAGTGGGTTTAATTATCTTTTAATAAACTCTGGATGCAGCCCAGAAGGCATTGAAACACTTTGTGCTGATATTGAGGTGGATCATACTGACGTGAGAATCTTGATGCTTGCATGGTAAGTTGCAGTGTTAAATTTAATTGTCCTTGAATACCATTTTGTTATATCTTTGTCATAAGTTTGTGTTTGAAGTTGATCAAGATTAAATGTGACAGGAAAATGAAATCTGAGGAGCAAGGATATTTTACCTTGGTAAGAGACAATTCTTCATGTGTATAACACATATAGGGAAATAGTTGTCTTTTATGTTTGCTTTACAACAATGTAGTTTCTGTACTTGTTTCCTCCTTATACTAAAATCACTTAACCGTAAATATTTATAGGATGAGTGGAGGAGAGGGTTGAAAGCACTAAGGGTTGATACAGTAAGCAAACTGAAGAAGGCACTTCCAGACTTAGAAAAGGAGGTAGTATTATTTAAGTGATACTTTTTTGATAAGCCATGGACAAATTAACTTATGGCAAATGTTACTTATTGTTCGTTGAAATGTTTTATAAGTTGCTAACTTCTTTATTTTGATATCTAATGTCAAGGTCCAGAGGCCAACGAATTTTGCAGATTTCTATTCTTTTGCTTTCCAGTATTGTTTAACAGGTAAGCTTAAGATATGATTTTGTGTAGATTAGAATAAACCGTTTTTTGATTTCCAATAAGTTTTTATACCATTGACCATATTCTTATATCAAACTTTCTAATTTCTTCAGAGGAGAAACAAAAAAGCATTGATATAGAGAGCATCTGTGAATTACTTACTCTTGTTTTGGGTTCAACATTTCCATCCCAAGTTAACTTATTTGTGGAATATTTGAAGGTGAGTCTTGTATTTTACATATTGTTTTAGTTCTTACTATTGATTCTCACTTTTTATTATTATTTATGGCAGTCTCAAAATGATTACAAGGTCATAAACATGGATCAATGGATGGGATTTTTCAGGTTTTGCAATGAGGTAGCCTCTTTTTTCTGCAACTTCTAGAATGTTTTTGTTATCATTATCAAGAGGGAGATATTTCAACTTAGATTGTTCTTCTCAACTATACCATTTTGTATTTTTTTCAACCATCTTTTCTTGGATCCATATCTTCTTTAATTGTTTAACTTTGATACACTGCTAGTTTTAGAAATTTTACACCAACAACCAATTATGTGTGTGTGGCTTATGAGTTAGTCAATGAAATAGTAAACATTCTTAATGATATGGTAAATATTAAATCCCTTTCTTTCAATCTAACCAAGTTGCAACTTCTTATAACTTCACAGATTACTTTTCCAACCCTTAATGATTATGATCCAGAACTTGCATGGCCCTTGATCCTGGACAATTTTGTCGAATGGATTCGAGAAAAGCAAATATGATCTGGTATCCTTCAGCCCCATGATTCTCTGCTATAACTGCAATCATTGGTATGTAAATTTTGCAAACTTCAGTAGTTTTATATACATATGTATATATATGTGTGTGTCTAGTAGTTCTGTTTTGTTGATGAGAAAAATACTAAACCAAAAACATTTGCTATTATGTATTTATGAAACATTGTTTTAACCATTTTATGCATTATTTCCAGGGACAATTTGGTTTAAGAAAACATTTTCTGTTTTCATTGATAATTAGAAGCATGTCACATTTTTTTCTTTTCTTTTATCAAACATTTGTACATGAAACAATGAAAACAATTTTATGATTTGGACAAGAAACAGTGAGAACAACATTTCTTTTATTTCCATTATTTTGTGTACAAATATTTAAAAATAAGAAACAATGAAAAGATGACATATTTGTAATCAAGTATGAAATATTATTTTAAAAACAAAAAAAAAAGACTTATTTTTATGGTTTTTCATATATGCATTCTAAGGTTTGCTGATTAATTTGTTGGCAGCACTCCATGGTGTAAGAGAAAGTGTGGGACTACTGAATCAGATTGAGATGCCCAAACAAGTTCAAAGTTCTTATGTTAGCCATATTTGTTATTTTGGGCATTCTGAACATAAACCATTGTTTACTTCTATTTAAATTTTACATTTTATACTATAGATATGCAGCAGTTGAGGTTAGATACAACTTTATACTTTGTGAATTATTTATCCAACACCAAAACCATCTATCCTATTTATATAATTCAATATAGCTTTTATTGAACTAAATTCAGTGGCACTATTTCTATATACAAAGTCCTTATATTTGAATATCAAGTTATGAACATCTTATTTGATATTGTATACATTTATCTCTTTTCTTCTATTTACTTTTTATACATGTGTTTAAAAAACAATAGAGGAGCATATGTTTGTCATACCATTGTTATCAACAAATGTTTTTCACAAAACATTATGATAGTAAATTATTTTGTCGTTCGATTTATGTAGTTGATCTTACCTTGTGGGATAAAGACTTGATTATTGTTGTTATTTGACAATACCCTGATTAATTAGAATAACATATAACTATAACTTATAAGTCAATAGCTTTTAAATCAGTTACACCAGCAACTAGAGCAAAAGTACTTTTTCAAACACTTTTCAGTCATCTATTTTATTAGTCCTAGACTTTCACTTTCTAGCTTTGCAACTTTCAATTAATTTTCTAGTGTGTTAAATAAATTTAGTTCTATTTTTAATTGATACTTTTTACACTAGTTCTGTGGGGACCACTTTCTTTCAATCTTTTACTTTATTTCTACCATGCAACAAATTAAATTCCTATAGCTTTATGTTATATTTAATAGAGAGATAGAGATTCCCTTGAAATCATGATTTTTATACAGTTTTCATGAGGTATTTATACAAATATGGATATTGTTTAATATTCTATCTCTCTAAGTTATTTATGAAAGTGATATTTGTTCTAAAGTTGTATATTCACTTAAGACTCCTTTGACAAATAGGACAAGATTGTTAGGATAAGATATTATTTTATTATTGATACAATTTAGACTATTATATTGACTTTATTCCATCATGTTCACCTAGTATATTTTCTATTTTCCGAGAGTCAACTAGCTTAGAAATGAATATAATAAGATAATATATTATTTTACATCATATCCTCACAATAAACACTAAAATCACCATACTACCAACATTGCCATCACTACATCTATACCATTGTTATAAGATGTGCACCGAACACTAAATATAAGATTTTTCTCTATTTTATCTTATAATCTGACATGGTTTTATTTCTTGCCAGAAATGAGTGAGTCACCAAGGAAGATACAAAATCCAGTAATAAAACGATGGTTAATAAGATCACCAACCTAATCAGAATTAAGGAACAATAGAGAGTCGACTGAGAAATGATGAATATCATAAAAAAGTATCAATTACATATGAGATGATGTGAAAAATGGAAATATAATGATTTGTCTAAGGTGTGGACATGAAATGACTTACTAGGTAGACAACATATGGGAGCTCAAGTCGAATAAGGTATAAAAGAAGCATCACAATACCGTGACTTGTTTAAGGAAGAAAGAGTGCATGGTCATAACAACATGACACAATCTTAGAAATGTGATGATGCTTTCTTTCAATAATTGTTTTATTGGTATGTCCTCCAACAAGGAAACTTAAGTGATAACATGTTGAACAAGGAAATTGAGTAGCTTAGAACCATAGTTGCAAAATTATAATTGATATTGTTAATTTTTTATTTATATAATATTAATCGATCATAATTTGTAAAAGAAATATTATAATTCAAGTTAAGCTATTAGAGACTGAATTCATAATTTGGTGATTATTTGATACACTAGATACATTCTATATACATATTAAAAATATTTAACTTAACAAAATATCAAGTACAACATCTATTGGATGTCCATCTATGATTATAGTATTCATGCAACATGAATTATTTTCAAATTTATTTATCTTTATTTTTCTAACCACCAGATTCTTTACTATTATTCAACACTGCGTTATAGATCCAACTAAATGGGAGTAAAATATTGGGCTTATACAGTTATAATATAATAAATCTTTTAGGTAAGAGGGTCTATAACATAGAGGTACATAGAGAATAAAACATTTACAATACATTAAAATCTTAATTTTAATTAAAATTTAGTCTTAAATAATTATTTTGTATAGCATCGAAAAACAAAAATACACTTATCTCCAAATATGATATGTTAGATATATTTCTATACGAATTTTCTCCAATAACACAAAAGTATAATACAAGTATTTCTAAGTTATTGGTTACTTTAGCTAATTTATCTTTTGTTTCCTTAGACATTATTGATCTCGTTATTAGGCATGCTTATGTTAAGAAAAGGGCAATAAAATAAAATAATTAAACTGTGTGTTGCTACTTAGCTACATTGTACCAATTATTGGTGGTTGATAAGTCAAAAGTAGTTGCTCCAACATCTAGTTTTGTTGAATATAATAATAGTGGCCTAATGAGGAAAAAGTGTAAAGAAGGTCCAAGCATAAAAAAATGTTACCCTAAAAAGAAAATGAACTACATGACAATGACAACTGCATTATGATTTATGATAGAGTGTTGGGATGAGTGTATTTAATTTATTCTCTAATCGGCATAACTCTAAGTTAAAATTGAATTATGTTTGAGTCGAATTTGATTTAGTTTAGATATATTTATTTTTAATAGAATTACTTACCTAAATAAAACTCGACTCAACATTTCTTATTCTCTTTACATATATTGAATATTTTCAATTAACCTTCCTTGTTAATGGATCTTTCTTATTTTTGTGATTATTTTTAGATTAATTATTTTGTGTTTAAAATGAATTATGTTCTAAAATTTAAATATTACCAAATATAAATATACTTTTCTATGAGAAAAAAAATAACTGAAAGTAAAAGGGTGTCTAAAATATTAACATCATATTTTCTTTCCAAAGCAATAATACAATTAATGCAGTGCAAGTTCTTGGATACCTTGATATCTTTATAAGGCCAGTGGATGAAAAGAATGAAGAATAACAAAATAGAAAAAATCAAATTTGTTGCTTTTCTTGATTAAAAGCAACAACTGTAATTTGGAGAGCTCACACGAGTTATTTCACTGCATATACCATTAGCCTCTGAACGGTTGAAAAGTTATATTAAAATTAAAAAATTAATAATTAATTGTTTTTCTGACCAATCGCAACCAATGACACATGCAGTGATACAAATTATGAGAGAGCAGAGCAGATGTGAACCCGTAATTTGGACAAACCAAAACAAAATTAGAAATTTCAGATTTTGGTGATCAAGATGAAGACTCGATAATCAATGGCGAAGGTGGAGGAAGAGGACGCCTGGTTCTACTTCTTCCTCGGCGTAGCACGCCCGAGGAAGAAGTGGGGGAAGAAGTTGAAGAGGAAGTTGAATTTGAAGCAGTAACCTTGTTGGAGTTACTAGTTAATGTTTGTTTGTCTTCTTCATATTGCATTTGTTTGTCTTCTAGTCTGTGATGTATAACTTTAGTTGAGTTCAATGTCACAGGAAGAACACAATTGAACAAAAACCCTGCAACAAATTCAACCAAGTAAACTAAAATCAATGTCACATTCAAAACTTTATCATACATTCAACAACCATGATGCCGTGTGATTCCGAAGCAGAAAGACAGATACGACACGATTAAAAGATATGCATACATATATCAAATACATGTACGACAACCATTTTGAAATATCGATGCCACATTGCGGTCTCATGTTAATTTCATTACAATTGCTATTGCCTACAACATTCATAGCTAAGTAAATTAAAGATATTATAGACCCAAAATGTGTTAGCTACACTTTACTGCATGTACAATAATTTGATCAATGATACAGAACAACATATTTCCAATTTCATAATGAAAAATCAAAATCTAAGGTGAAGAAGCGGAAGGGAAAATAATTACCGATTCGGGCGAGGCGATTAACCCAGTTAGGGATAGGATTTCCGGTGAGCTTAACACAAGCAGCATTGCAGAAATGGTTGCAGTTTTTTGTGATCAAATTATAAGCATTCCCTCTATACTCATTGGCAAGTTCTTCCATCACACCCTTCACTTCAACAGGTTCCATATCTGTCTTTCCAATCATTATGGCCTTCCGGAATCTGAACCCTTGACATCTCTTTGGTTCCCCTTCAAATATCCCTGTCGATGGGTAGTCGTGCGCCCCGAATGCGTACTCAACACCATGTACTGAAAATCGAAATCGAAATTTTTACGAAAAATAGAAAAAGACCAGATATCCAAATCATAGTTACATTGCTTGCAGTATTGATTCCAATATGTGGTACCCGATTCTATGTGTTTCGTCATTTCTGCATTGTTGTCTTTTATAAGGAAGTCGATACACACGTGTCGGGTTAATGATAGAGCTATTATCGAAATTTGTCTAAAAAATTGCACTCCCAATTTAGAATGAGAAATGGAAAATCATGTAAAATTAATAGCAGGCCGTTTGATTCAGATTACTTTTTAGGAAAAAAATGGTTGCTCAAAAATAGCACTCCCATGAATCGAAACTCTGACACTTGACCTATGATACTTAGGTATCCCATAAGACCTTAAACCACTAAACAAGTTGTTGGGATGAAGAAAGAAAGGTGTTTGACAAAAGATAGGTTGTTCTCTACAGCTGATGTTTTTGGGTAAAAGCACTGCACTTTTTTAAATGGATCTATATACGAAAAAAATGTATGCAATGACAATAACAGTTGTTTTTTAATTTTTCATATATGATTAATATATCATCTATCATTCATTTTTAAATCATTTTCCAAGTGAATGGTATATAATGTCTGTATGAATATATATATATATATTATATATATATATATATATATATAT
>NC_032017.1:8689558-8757453 GCF_001865875.1 Lupinus angustifolius | reverse complement strand
ATAATCAGATTATTTTCATTCTAACACAAAAATATTATAAGATGATAAGGAATTGTAGAAACACAATCTTACAACAGTTGTTTTAAAATCCTTACCAATAAAGTGGAGACTTTCTTATTGTTTAAAAAAACGAAAAATCATAAAAACTCGAAATATTAGTCAAAACCAGTCTTCAAAATTTTCAAATATTAGTCCAAATTAGTCATTTTCGAAATAAAATTTTAAACCCATTAATCCTTCCATAAAAAATTAATTTCACTACTACGTGTTTCTAAAATCAATCCCTAAAATTGACTAAAATGACCGATATTTGAAATTATGACCAAATTAGGATTCCATAAAATTTACTAACAAAAAATAAAAATTGAGAGAAACCCAAAATCGATTTTTTATCACAGATCTGAAGTGGTTTTTGATAAAGATTAAAAATTGAACAATAATTGATTTGAGAAAAAAATGAAACAAAAAAATGAAGAACCTTGAACACCAGAATGATAAACTCCAAGACCAACCCAATAAGCATAACCATTGATTGTTGTGAGATCGTAAACGTTAAGGTACACCGGCACCGATCCTGAACCAGCGACGACGCCGTTTCGAGAGTTTTTTCTGCACAGCATTATACGGCGTCGTTTTCACCACATTTGTTCCAAAAAAATAGAAGAAGTGGAGTGGGTTTTTTGAATGAGAATTTTTGAAGTTGTTTACCTTTCTCAATTGGGTATCTGAATTTTGTAACAGAAATAATAATTATTATAATAATTATTGAGAAGCAGAGGAAGAAGAAGAGAAATGAGAAGGTTGATGATATTTAGAGAGGATAGTGTGTGTGTCAATGATAAATGAGGAAAACTAAAATCTCCAAATTCGTCCTCATAATAAATATATTAAATCTTAGAAAATTTAAAAGTATTTATTTTTTACATTCGAGTCGAAATAGTATTTTTATAATAAATGGTATCCGATTAACTAATCTTTCGTTTTTTACCGTGGGTTGTTTTGATAAGTGTTATTCTCGGGAATTAAATCTTTAATTTTTTTTAGCTCATTTGAAGATTCATTGAGTCTTATATTATGAGAGTAATATCTTACTTATCTAGTCAAAATATATTCTTTAGTATTAGCAAATGTATTTTTCATGTTAGTAATAAACTAATCTCTTTTAGGATGTATGTTCGTCCCAACAAATGTTATTATTGCCCTTTTGGTTGTGAGGATTTAGTGCGAGCTTACACAATTACACCACTCACCTTATAGTAAGGAATTAATCTTTTCCGGGATGTGTGATTGTTCTTCCCAACGAGTATCACTCTCAATATTCGAACTCTTGACATTTTGGTCATAAGGATTTAGGAATCTTACATGATTACACTACTTGACCAACATTTGTTAGTAATCAAAATAATACATTTTCTAGTACTATCAAAGATATTCCCTCACTTTTTTGGGTAAGGAACTAATCTCTTACGGTATTCGTGGCTGTCAATTCCAACAATTGTTGCTCCTAGGAATCGAACCATTGACCCTTTTGGTCATCCTGAAAATCTAATGAAATATTGCACCATTAGACCAACACGATTAGTCAAAATAATATGAGAGAAGATGATACTGACAATCTTTTAAATGATAAAAAATAAACACTCATCCATGTCTTTTTTTTATAGGACAAATTTCATTTATATTTTATGTAAAATGAGGTTTTTCCTCATGAAATTGGGG
Source organism: Lupinus angustifolius (assembly GCF_001865875.1). Classification (NCBI taxonomy): domain Eukaryota; kingdom Viridiplantae; phylum Streptophyta; class Magnoliopsida; order Fabales; family Fabaceae; genus Lupinus; species Lupinus angustifolius. The sequence goes on along the minus strand of NC_032017.1, from coordinate 8,755,734 downwards.
GCTTTGTTGGGAAGCAAAAGAGCTCATCTTGGATGCAAGATCTGATTTTTTCGAAAACATAATTCTTAGAAGTAGGGAAAAAGTAATGTTTGCTCATAATTATGGTGTGTGGGTGGGGTTACATTTTAAGAATATACAATCAACTATGATTAGTGGAGTTTTAATTTTATAGCAAAGAAAATGGAGAGTGATGATGATTTTGAGGGAAAGGGGAGTGTGGGTCCAAAAATATAATGATCAGTTTAGATAACATTTGTTGTTAAATGATTCTAATTAGGATTAAAATAAGCTTAATCCCTTTTTGGAATCTACCATTTTCTACTTGAAGTAAGTAACTAAACAATGATAAAATTATAAAGAGACTAAAGTAATTGATTGGTATTGACCTAAAAAGGCAGAAGTATGGAATTAGATTACACCTGGCAATTTGGGCAAAGCTCATGGGGTTCGACCACCCGCCCGTACGTTTTGGGCGGGCAGAGCATGAAAATTGTGTCCATCCGCCCTAAAATGCCCGCTCAACATGTCTTTTTCGCCCAGATGCATTTCAAATGGGCGGGCAGGGCGGCCCATGGGCATCAATGAACACTAAAATAAGAAATTTGATGGGTCAAGTATGACAAGCGTAATTCATGTTCTCATCACTTTAGTGCATGTAGCAATTTTCCAAAATATAATATCTTACCAATTAAATGTATGTCCAATTTATACAAAACAAGATGTTATGTTTTGTGTTTTTAATCCTATTATCACTATGTATTCATGTAATTTCAAGTACTATGTCATTTTTAATTTTTTTTTAATTTAGAGCGGCCCACAAGCTCGCCCTGCCCATGTTTAGGGCGGGCAGGGCATGATATTTCATGCCCTATTTAAAAACGGGCATGCCCATTCCCGCCCTAATTTTGGTGGGCATTGTGTGGACATGGGCAGGGCCGACCTAATTGCCAATGCTAATTACACCCACTTATTTTAGATTTTTTGGTACTACCAATAGTATCTTTTACCTTTTTGGATAAAGAATTAATCACTTTCGGAGTTTATTGGTTGTCTCTCTCAACAAGTGTCGCTCATGAGAATTGAACACTCAACCTTGAAGATTTCAGTGAAGCCTTAGACCCTAAGACCAACGCATTGTTAGTACTTATTTTAGATTTGTTTATTAATCTTGATTATAAGCATTTTTTTGTTTCAAATATAAGTAAATTTATTTATCTTTATATTTTACAATATTGCTTTTTAATGAATAATTTTCAATTTAACACATAGTTAATATTAATTTTGATTATTTACATATTCTTATTAAATCAAAATAATTAATTATTTTTTAAGTAATTTGTTTTGAAATAGAGGATAATACAAACGTAGACTCTAATTTCATGTGGTTGTGATTGGAGACATTAGTTTTTAAACCGAAATGAGATATTCCACCACTGGTTTTGGGTTGGGGCCATAAAATTATTAGAATAAAGTTATGAAAATGTTTTGTAAAGACTGAATAGTAACGTGGAAAAGGGGAATGAAGAAATTAAATATAGGAGATTCTTATTATTGAAAGTGCATAAATTTTATATATTTATTATTATATCATTTGTATTCATATTTAATAATTACTGTCTCTTTAAAAAATATAAATAAATGTTGGATAATGAATTAATTATATTTAAAATTTTAATGTGATGATGCATAGATATAGTATTGAAATCTAGAACAATTAAAATTATGCATTTTTATAAACTTGTTTTCTATTTTTTTTTAATGATTAGCACGTTGGGATTTGGAAAATAATGGATATAAGGAAATTAACATATAACTCAATTTACTCATTAATATTTTATATTTTTTCTTTGATAAGATATCCTAATATAGTCTTAGCTGTTATCACAATTATAATATCAGACCATAACTTTACATGGGGAAAGTTTAATCCAAGGCTATGGTAATCGTTGATCAATTTCATCTGCATCATTAATGCATCTCAACTATGGTCTTAAAATAATATCACTTAAAACATCAATCTACTCATTAAAATGACCAAAATATTGTTCTTAGAGTTCACTAAATAAAATTAGTCACTTAATCCTTTTGTTTGGGTTATTCTTTAGGACATGTAATTAAAAATGGGAACATTTTCATTTTAGGAAAGGGAGAAGATTTATTTATTCTAGGAGTGATTTAAAAAAGCCTACTTCATATTTTAATCACTCATGATAGGAAAATCCAATATTAGAATTAGTGAGTATATCTGAACTATTAGATTTTCATATAATAAATGACTAAGATGTTAAATATGTTCTTCTAAATTGGTCTTGAAGTAAGTGAATCTCTTCCGTTTAGTAAAATAATAGAATTAGAGAGAATAGAATATAACTTTACACTTTGGCTTAAGGGGAGAAAAATTTAAGAAAGAAGAAAGAATATGAGTAAAGAGAAAAAAGAAGAAGGAAAGTGAATTTCAAAGGTGGTTATATAAGAAAGATAAAAGAAAGAAATGAGTTTTAATTTATTTATTAATATACAGCAGTAGGTTGTTATATTAATTTAATTAATTAATAAAGTGTTCACCTAGTAGTGTAGTGTAAGATTCTTTTAGATCCTTAGGGTGATCAAAAAGTTAAAAATTCGTTTCCTATGAGTGATATTTATTGGGAGATATTTTTCTTACATAAAGGGTCAGAGAATACGTTGGTAATACAAAAAAATATTAACTTTAATTATAAATTATATATGTGAAGCAATAAAGGTATTTTTAAATTAATAAATAAATACATATTTATTTAAATTGTCTTAACATTTTTTTTAAATTATTAAACAATGATTATACATTACATGGCATATATTTTAAAGAAAACTAGTAGGTTAATGTACACGTGATAATATATTTGAATGATGAATGAGAGTTGTGGCGGAATAACGTGACGTAGAACCTGTTGTATTAAATAAAAAATAAATTAGTATTAAGAAAAGTTTAGAATTCATTGTAATATAAGTTGTATAATACATGTTAGAGATTTTGGAACACTTCTTTGTAAATCATATTTGTTGTTGACTTTAATGGTCGACCATCCTTATCATATATTAATATCTTCAATCATTTCTTGCTTTGAACTCTTGAAATAGCAACATATAATTGACCATGACTGACTATCAGTCTAGGTAGATATAAGTCCATACTTTCTAATGATTGTCCTTTAGATTTATTGATTGTCATAGCATATGAAACAGTTATAGGAAATTTTCTTTTGATAAGCTTAACATGTCATGAACATTGGGATGGAGACATCGACATGCGATGAATATATATGATATGTCCAATGTTTTTACCTGACATGATCTTTGCTTCAAGTACATGTTTTGCCATTTTAGTGACCACTAGTCTTGTACCATTACATAATCCTCCTGTCTGGTCTAAATTCATCAATAATATTATTGGAGTGTCAACTTTTAATATGATTGGAAAGTCCAAATGTTGAGAGTGTGTTTAGAAATTCTGGAGTTAGTATATTGACAGCTTCAATTTCATTAACATCGAACATATCAACTGAATCTGAACTCAAATATTCATTTTCTTCCCCTGTAGATATCCAAAATAATATTTTTTAGCATAACTCTAACAAATATATTATATAGATAATATAAAATTTTTGAGTAGAAATAAAATGTATTTACCTGGAATTATACTCAAAACAAATTCATTGATTTGATCAACAATCTCAATTATTGATGCAAGTATTGCCTTAGATTGCAAATATTTTTTGTCCTTGTAGTGATGTTGTAGGTTTGGATAAGTGCTATTCACTATTGCATCAATTGGGTTATCAAAATCAAGAATCAAAGTTTCTTATGGAATATCAATTTCAACACAACCATCATCAAACTCTCATAATTTTCCATCCCCAACCTTTAGTATCCATTTTGAGAATTCCTTATTTTTTATTGCAATGCCCTTATTTTGTAAACGTGTGTTCTTTGTAAGATTCAAAATTCTACATTGATGCCAAAGATAAGATGAGTTGATTGTTTCATATACAATATCTGAATGACACCCTCTTAGAATCACTGACAAGATTTGTCTGAAATCACCTCTAAAAACTACAATCTTTCCTCCAAATAAAATTGAGTCATTTGCGTCGGTACCCAAGTTTGCAAGACTTCTATCAAGTGAGCACACATAAAAATACACTAAACCCATAACTAAGAACAAAGTAATAAATCGAAGGGTTTCATAGTGAGCACACAGAAAAATTTCATATTTTATGGAAATAAAACAAATATTATGAAATCATTAAAGACAACATTAATGCAGTGAATAAAAGACTTCAAATTCACAAAAAGATGTCATTTTCTTTAAAAATGAAGACGAAATGGATGAAATTTGATTTTATAATATTTATTGAAATTTGGAACAAGAAATAAATTATGGATTACAATTTAATAAAAAAAAATCAGATCAAATCAAATAAATACGAGATCAATATTTTTTGGTACAACGAAAATCAAAACACAACTAAAAAACAGGCGAGCAATCCAAAGCAAGAAGATGAGAACACTCAGCAGGAGCTGAAGACCAGATCGAGAAGGTTGTAGAAGAATGAGACCCTCTCTAAGCCAAACTGACTGCCACATAAATAGCCTCCATTACAATAACTCTAACCACCACGACCTAGTCGCGAGATAACCAAGCTCGCACCTTAGCGACAACTGTGGAGATACTAGTCACACAAATTTGAAAATCCTCGGATAGAATCTGGACCGCCTCAAGACAATCGCTCTCAAGAATGAGATTCTTCACACACATATTCCAGGCCATTTGCAAACCCCGATCCATAACCAATAGTTCAACTAGGAGAGGAGAACCTTTTCTCAAATTGGCAGAGAACCCCGAAATCCACACACCTTTATGATCACGAAGGATACCACCACCTCCCATGACGCTGGAAGCGCCAATGCAGCTGCCATCCACATTAAGCTTAACTTGTCCATCCACAGGGTAGCACCAGTGAATAGGGGGTCAACGATAGCAGAACTACCCCCTAAGTGAGTCCAATCTCAGAAGTCATGATGAATATAGTATACAATAAGATGGATACTCCAAAAAAGATGGGGTAATAATTACAATGAAACTAATAATTACTATTTATAATAATTTAAGGATTACAAGTGATACAATCTTCCTTTTCCCTCCCATTTTCATTCTTGCAATAAAAAAATAAAAAGAGATTTAAATGGTTGAATGAGTAATATTTAGTATATCAATGAGGAGAGTCACTATAGTTTTTTAGCATGGGCCAATTTCCCCTAAATAGAGGAGAAGCCACACACAAAACTCAGAAGAGAACCATCAAAATTGTGTATGAACTATGGATGGTGCTATAACCTATAAGCATCTTAGCGTATGCAAATGTACACCCTGTTTTTTTTCTTCAAAATATATATATATATCATCTATAATGTACTGTTTGAATTTGTTTTTACAATAACATGACATGTTTCGTGAAAAACAAATAATCAATATTGTGTTGAATTATTTTATATTATTATCGTGTCAAACCACTTCATAAACCTGATGAGATGAATTATATCTAACTTAAGTTTGACTTATTTATTTAACGAGTTCAGTTTCTAGATCAAATTTGATTACAAATACCGAGTTGATTTAGTTCATTTTCAGCCGTAAATACTACCTTATTTTTCTGTGTTAGTGAAAATGGGCCCATGGTAAGCCCATTTCACTCAAGCTTTGTTATTATTCTCTCATAAACATAATATCCAAATTTTCCAAAGTAAACGTAGCTTTGTTAAACTTCATTTCCTATGTCTTATGCCACAAGAAGATTGTTGTTACGCTTCTCAGAGCGATTCATGTTTCTTCAAAAAACACGTTCTTTATGCACTAACAACAATAACATTCCAAAACCCACTTCAATTTCTTCAACAAATCCTACTAAGCGAAACGACATCGTTTCTGGTGAACGGTATAAGCAGCTTGAGAATCTCGATATGGTTACTGCTGCTAAGATTCTCTTCAATGATGATCCTCCTAAGAAGAAGAAATTTGGGTTGGTATCACATTTTTGTTTTGTGTTTTTATTTTTGGGTTTTGTTCTGTTGGGCATTTTCTCAAACACCTATGTTTCATTCCACTACTGTTGCTTTGTTTGTTTCATTCCACTACTGTTGCTTTGTTTGTTTCATTCCACTACTGTTGCTTTGTTTGTTTCATTGTAAATAGGAACTGAAATTATGGTATCAATCAATAATCTCATACTAGTATACTACTTGTTGCAGCACTTGGAAAAGCTTAGAGAGAACTTAATTAAGCTTATTAGGATAAGAACAAGTTATGAAAATAAGCTGTGTACGACCATATAGGCTCTTTTTAGCTTATCTCAGTAAGCTAATCAAAGGAGCTTATGAAAATAAGTTTTTTAGCTCATTTCAAAAAACTGTTATTGAATAAGTGCTTAAGCAAGTTGTTTACCTAAAGAGCTTTGTCTCTACTTAGCTAGCTCTATTTGCATGGGCAGAACTAAAAGGTTTTCATCAAGGAGGCAAAAAAGTTACTTTATTTATGGGGCAAAAAATATAGCTTTTTTTATTGATAAGAATCTATAATATATTTTTTTCAAAAAAAAGTGTATAAACTTGTTGATTTATAGATTTGGGAATGAATTCTCTTTTGTGCATTTCTTTGTCATGATCGGTGAAGAGAGATAGATAAGGTTATAAAAGAAATTCACAAATCTTGGCTAGGCTCACTAATAAAATTTCTTTGTATCTATCTCTTTCACATAATCACATGATAATAAAATGGCATATGAGGATTCACCCCCTTAAAAAATTTAGGTTACCTAACTAAGGTAGCCATGCCGAAATAATATATGTATTATGTTCTATGTTTAACTATTGTATAAATAGGACATAGCTGACCCCACCTAGTGGGATTAAGGCTTAGTTGTTGTTGTTGTAAAATGGTGGAACCAAAGGGAGTAGATCAGGACACTACGTTTCCTTCTCCTCTGTCCGTGCGCTACACGCCAGTTAAATGTGCTGCCCCTGTCTATCTGCATCTGTTTTTTGCTAGCTAATTTTGGGTTTCAGTTTTAATTATCCTGCCACATTTGTTAGCATAGCACCTTCATCCTACATTTGTTCTTATATTTGTGTTTCAACCTTCAATATGCTTCATATTTCTGCTTGCTTTATTTGATTAGAAATGTCAATAGATGGAAAAATAATTTTCTGACTCTGCATCTTTGTCTGTCTTTGTTGGTCAGGTTTGATTTCCATCTCGTACAATTTTTTTTTGCCTGCTTGCCTTCCTTTGGTATGACACTGATGCCTTTAAGTTTTTATTCAGTCAACAAAACATTCTACTGTTAACATCTAAATCAGTTCTTTATTGCCACAGCTGTATATTTGGTAGCACAATATGCTCGTTATGACATAAAAAAAATGGAAGTGGTATGTTTTCTATTCCTATGTACTGTTATTCTGATATAAGAGAATTTTTCATTGTATCAATGTTGGTAGGATGCCTGTGATCTTATACCTCTAAATGCACTACATGGAACCCTTTTCAAGTGAACTTTATTTATGACAAGGTAACAAGGCATTGGTCCTGAATTTTAATTCATTAGTTATCGATTCCGTATACACTATATCCTAGATACTATGTAGTTCGTACATTCTGCAATTAACTGTTGTTCAGCATTGTGGAATTATTGGTTGGGACTAGGGAACTAATTAGAGATATGGTGTGTTACTTGCTATTTATTAGATGTATATTAGAGTTTCCTAGATTAGATTCTCTGATTTTGTTGGACCCATTTGTTTGATACTTCACAAACAAAAGTTGTGGTTTTTTATCTGAAAATGTATTTGAACTTGTAATCATGCTTTTGTATAATATTAAGGTTGCTGCTTAGTGACCAAGAGGTCATAGGTTCAAATCTTGGAAACATTCTCTTCACATACAGGGAAAAAGTTACGTACTTCTACCCTCCATAGACCTCATTAGGTGGGATCTGCGTGTACTAGGCCGCCCTTTAATCATGCTATTATATAATTGGAGTAATACTTCAACTTTTGGATTTATTTCCCACTTGATAATAGCTTTTCTCCAAATCACTTCATAGGATGTAGCGCAAAAAAAGAAAAAGAGGGATGAAGAGGAAGCAAAGTCAAGAGAAAAAGAAGAGGAAGCAAAAGCAAAAGAAAGAGAAAAGGAAATGGAATTAAACCCCCTTGAGGAAGAGGAAGCAAAGGAAAAAGAAAGAGAAAAGGAAGCGAAATCTAATCCCCAGCTTTCGGAGGTGAAAGCGAGACTTAACAAACTTGAAGAGGCTGTGAAGGAGATTGTGGTCCTATCAAAAAATCAGGTAAATGATGCTGAGAAAAAACCATCAAGTTCCTCCGTGCCAAGTGACACAAAGAACAGTTCAGCATCAAATAAAGTTGTAGAGGAAGATGGTTTTCATAAGCATCATTTTCCCAAGCCAAAACCAGAATTAGGTGATGAGAGAAAGCATTCAATAGCACCTCCAAATTCTTCTCAGGATTCAAAAGACCAGCATCAAGGTGGAGGAGGGGCTTCATAAGGTACTAGCATCTGAAGATTTTTTTTTTGAAGGCGTTGTATATAATTGATTAGAAGTCGTTGAGCTGTTTCTGAGATTTTTTCTTAAGAAATGAATTGATACGTAATCATATTCCATAACACTCCAAACCCAGAAGATTTTTTCTAAGTTCAGTTGGAAACGAAGATTTAGATGAGAAATATATTATGTTCTCTGCACCAATTTAATAGCTATATGTGGATACTTGAAAGCATTGCCTTGTTGGGTTTATGCTACCTACGATAACTTCAGAATTCAGTAATTAATAACTTTTTTTGAGGGCGTGATCATTTTGAATGTTTTTGACTGAAAATATGATGCTCTTTTAAGTTGGCATGATTATAGCACAGTTCTGGGAAGAACCATCTAAATTTTGAAAGTCTTCCAAACATGTTTAACTATATGATCACCAAACCTGAAAAGTAGTGTTTCATGTATTGTTATCATGATGAAACTTTTCTTATGTGAGGTATGAATATGAAATGTGATGACACATTTGAAGTGTTTAACTTTTCTTGTATGCTCAGTTTTTTAAAGTCAAATTACCTTTTTATATCTTTGAAAAGTGAATGCAAATTTTCTTACTTCTAGGCCCTTGATGGTTACTTCCTTCATTTCTTTTTAATTATTTTATAAGGCTGTGACATATAAATTAAGAATCATTATGAATATTTGTCTATTTGTAATAACTATTTCTCCAATTTACCCATTATATCTCTATAATACTTATAGTCATTATATTTCACTCATTATCTCTCTTATTAACTATTAAGGGCTATAGAATTGTACCAATTATAATTAATGTTGTCTTAGGATTGTAGAAAGACAAGTCAAAGAAAACAAAATCCTGGAGCATTTTTTTTTGTATAACTATGAGTATCATGTAACATATGAGTAAGGAACTAATCCTTTTCAGGATATCTTGTATGCATTTCAGTAAAGCTCTTCAAAGTTGAGACCATTGGCATTGTGGTTGGAAATTTCGTGAATGACAATTTGCACTTGATGCTTTGGCCAATTCCCCTTTATTGCAGTTATTCAATGCCTCGAAATTCATGTTCTCAGGTCCTATTCCTCATTGGTTATGTTTGAAGTTACCATTTCTTCGATTTCTTGATCTTTGATCTTGTTATCCTTTTTTTGAGTAAATATTGCTCATTTTTCTCTTGTTATTCTTGAGCAAAAATTGCTCATATTTTTCTCATTCTTTGACCAAAAAATTAATATGGCATTCTCATTCTTGAACAAATAATGTTCATATTTTATCTTCTTTCTATGTGTTTGTTCTTGATGAACAACACCATTATTTTCAAATTCAATCATTCTTTGAAGTTTTCTTCACCCTTCTCCTCATTGCTTCCTTCTTCTGTCCTCATCTTCACTTAACATTCTTGGTATACTATACAATAATATATGCATGCATGCTCACTGTTTTGTTACATATAGCAAATTTCAACTGGTGCATGATGGCTTTTAGTTCCTCTATTCATATATTTTTTCTACCACATGTGGATCCATTTTGATGAGGCCAAGGAGATCTTACCATGGAGTTTTTACATCTTACTTGTGGTGCCTCCTATGTTGGCTATGATGAACATATTTTAGTTCTGGAAGATCCTTAAGGGTATGGTTAAAACTTCTACAACAAGAAAGCCTAGTATATGTTGTGCTGCTCTACTTTTTTTATGCATCCATGACCATTAGTTGTTTTGGATTTAGTACAGTTTTACTACCTTCTACACAAGTTGGGAGTGAATACCGAGATGATGTTAAAGATGACTCATTTTTAGATAGTTTTAGGATTATTTTTACTTTAAATGATAGTTTGAGTTTCAAACAACTACCAATTTTTCTATTGTATGAATTCTCTACACTTTCCCTTTGTGTAGATTTAATTCTAATAATGAATGTTCATATATTTTCTTTACTTTTTGCTCTTTCAACTCCCTTCTTTTCTAAATTATCAAGAAAGTAAGAAAATGTTGAAAACTCAAGGCAATTAGGATTTGATATCCTCTCCATAAGGCCTTTTAGTTCTATAACTAATATCTAACCGTTAAAATTTGAAGACAACATGTACTAAGCATCTTTACAAAGTTTTAAATACAACACATTCTTTTTTGATTAAATACTCATTTTTTACTCATAAGTTGAAAAACCCAAAATGTTCATAGAAAATTTTAAATATGGGCCAAATTAATTCTTTTTGGGTTAAATTACTCTCTACCAAGTGTCTTAAAATATGTTAAAAAGAGTAATTTGACCACTATTTAAGATTTTTGGGGACCATTTTGAGTTTTACAAATTTTTGAGGAACGAAAATTGGTAAAGTAAAAATATTGAAGCCTCAAATAAATATTTACTCTTCTTTTTTAATGATTACAATATCACATAATATAGTAATATATCTACACTATATATAAAGCCAAAACATGGTGTAACTTCCACCATGGTGTAATTTTCATTTCCTATTTTGCCCTTCACATTATTTAATTTTTACAAAAAAACATATAATCCTAATTAACCACCACCAACACATTAATTAACTACATTTCTCACCTTAAACTAAATATTATCAAAAACACATAAAAATTATAATATAAAGTACACCGAATACCACAAATATATTCTAATTACAAAAAATTAAATATATAAAAATTAAATATATAGTATCATACAATATTGACCGACAGACACGAAATGCCTGTACACACTAGTAAATATAATTATAATAAATTTTTTCAACACTATTAAACATTTTTTTGGATACTACCAAATAATTTCTTCAACTTTTGGATAATTAATTAATTCATTTTGTGGTTTATTGTCACTCCCAACCAGTATCACTCTTAATAATCGAATCCTTAATCTTTTAATCATCATAACCAACAAAACATTACACTCTAGATGAATGCCTTGTTATTTATGCTAAACCTTTAACAAATCTTTTTTTTATAAAATTATTTGAATATAAGCTTCTTTGTAATTTCTTTTTTTTAACTACAAAATTGTAAATCCAAAATTAGTCTTCATAAATTTTAAATATAAGTCAAATTAGTTATTTTTAACATAGACTAATTTGACCCTAAAAACAACTAATTTTATGGCTAAATTGATCTCTTATAACATGTTTTACGATATTCAACTAATTAGAGGATTTTAGGTTTATAATTTAGGAGAATGATAGAAAATCATAAAATATGGAACTAAAATATGTCATATTATAATCCCATTCATATCTAACTTAACTTTTGTGGTTGATTCGTTTGAATATTGACACAACTCTTAAACCCTTCAATGGCTGCTACACGCTTATACCGTTCTCTGAGCAAAACCCTAATCCACAAATTACCTCAAAATCAACTACTACTATCATGTAATTTAGCACAATTACACTTACCTCGAAGAACATACATCTCTGATATGCGCAAATCTGCGTTTGAAGCTACCATTTTGAGATTCCTCCGCCAAGAGATTCAATTTGAGCTTCAATCCAATCCTCCCAAACAGGTAATGGGTTATTCATGATTCTATGTGTAATGGGTTTTTGATTAAAGAGTAAATGAGTCATTATTTTTTTTTTGTTAATTGTTCATTATTATTGATTTTAGGATACTTTAGAAAAACTGATTATACAAAAAAAGTGATTTTGTTTAGAAGCTGGACAATATTGCTTCTTATAAAAGCTGAATTTCCGCTTCTACGTTTTAGTAAATGAACATGAAACAAAGGGTAATCCTGATTTTTTCATTGTTTTTGTTGGTGAAATGTTTAATTCTGCATTGGTTGATGCTGAAGTCCTCGAACGCGGTTCTGAGAAGTTCGGTTTAAAAAGGTATCATGTATCAAATCTGTTTAAAAATCAGGTTTGAGACCTCCAAACTGCTTAGCCGAATGACACTCTTATGTAGTGTTTGATAGAGGTGTCAGAGAGTAGAATAGAACATCATGTTCCATCCTATTCAGTTGGTGTGGCAAACACTACTTCCCTGCTCTTTAGCATGGTATTTTGTGATGGAAATCAACATGAGATTTGATTTCTTTCTAATAGTAATCGGGATGTTTACCTTTTTGTCGCATTTATTTTTCTTGTGAAATTTTCCACCTTTTGTTCAGTTGGCTTTGGTAAATTTATATTGTTGAAAATGTTTTTTTTTGCAGCCTATTACCAAGTTTGACTCCTTTACGGTGGATGGCCGGCATGGAGAGCGATGGATTAGATTGAAAAGACAATATGCTAATGAAGATATTAACGTTGAAGTCACCATGTTTGATGGAGCTGCTCCTGCACCAAGTTCAAATGCCACTGGTGGCATAGCTAATGCAGACGATATTCAGCTACACATTACCTTAATTGTTAGCATCTCTAAGGGAGAAGGTGACAAGGTTCTGGAAATCGCATGCTCTGCTTGGCCAGATAGTATAGAGATAAATAGGCTGTTCATACGTACAAATAAAAAGATGCAAGCTGAGCCCTATGCTGGTCCCGATTTCAAGTACGTTTACACTCTGAAATGTTACCTTAGAACTTCAAATGATAGCTAGATCGAAAATTGTGTTTACACCTTTATCTGTTGGTTCTTGACAGGGAATTGGATGATGAGTTGCAAGATAGCCTTTACGACTTCTTGGAAGTAAGGGGTATAGATGACAAACTCGCCGCTTTCTTGCACGGTTATATGAAAAATAAGGATAAAACAGAGTTCAGAGGATGGATGGAGAGGGTTAAGTCTTTCATTGAAAGGAAATGAGCTGGGCTGAAGTTTCAATGTTCTAGATGAGATAAACTATTAGACCATATCACATCTCTATGTATTTTGTCACTAAAGTTTGAATCTAAGCAGGTATACATTTTTTTGTTAATGAATAGATTTAAGTTGGATGACATAAATAGGAAATTGCCATATTGTACGCAGAGTTTTCGCTGTGGATCGTCCTTCCCTATAAGAAAAAGTGAGAAACAAGCTAGTGAATTATTGATCTTTGTTGGAAAGTTTATTTTCATAGGAAATGATAAATGTTCATTCACTTTTATGATTAGATGTCCAGTTTACTTACATTACATATGATGAGCAGTGAGTGACAATGAGCGGTTTCAGCTGTAACGATAAGTGGCGGCAGTATGTAGTGGATATTTACTTTTGTGTGGTGGTTTGAGCTTGTTTCAAAATAATGACTTAGAAGTAGCTTATCACTACTTTCTTGATGTGCCATTTTCCCTTGAGGTGCTGCACCTGAGAATCTCATTTATTCACAATTCTTTCTTGTCATAGAATTATGTATCTTGTGCAATATTTAAAGTTGGTGATTTAATATGTTTGGTCTATGGTTGCTGATGTTCAAACACTCAGATTCTGAAGTGATTGGAATATGCAAAGTCTAGTTTTTGAACTTGCTTGTTGCATTGTGGTGGCATTAAGTATTAACAAAGACCTCATTAATTAGTTGAAAATAGAGGACCTGAAGGACTTTAGTACCATAAATTTGTTTCTTCCAAGTTCCAAGTATTGTTGGGATAGAGATTTATCCATATTGATGTGAAGGCTTTGTCAAATAACATAATGAAGAAACCAAAATGAATGGAAAATAAAAAATGACTAAAAAATTATGAGACTACAAAATTATACACATGACACCCAAAGTAAGCATATTAAGAGTCTAAATCACAACTTCATAAAAAAAATGTTCATTCTCTAATAATAAGTAGATAGTAGATGAGGTGCACGGATATGTTGAATACCCTCATGTGTTGGTGTCGGACACGTATTTGATAGGGATACGCTTGAATTCGTGAAGGATACATATCCCTAGAGTATCCAAAAATTAAAAATAAATAAATAAAATAAAGATGAAGATACGTATCTAATATATTTTCAACAAAAAGAAAGGATAAGATAGGATAAGTTTTATCAATTTTATGAATTAATTCTATTCTAGTTTTGGTATTTGGAATTTTGGAGGACAATGATATACAATTTCTATTATATTTTCTACTTTATATATTTGATTTACACTTATAATTTTATCATATTTTATGTATTTTCTACTATTTTATACATGTATCCCTGAATGTATCGTATCCTATATTTTAGAAAAAATACGTATCAATGTATCGGATACGTATTGTATCTTGGTATAACTGTTCCACATATCAGCAAAATAACTGTTCCACATGTTCTATTATATTGGTTCATTTGAGTTCCTTTCTTGATGGAGTGGCAACATTGAAGGCTCTTAATATTTTATTGGATGAATGGTGAAGAGTGAGATATGTATGCTACCATAAGTAAAAAAGACAACCCAACCAAAGTGCTACATTTGTCAAGAAGAAAGGCCAAATTAAGGATCATTGTCCCTAAACATCACAGATCCTACTGTCCTTTCAGCATATTAGTTTGAGATTACTATGGTTATTAACTGTCATAATGACAAGATTTTCTGTTGGTTTTTTATCCTTAATTCCAACATAATACTTATGTTTCATGATTAAGATGAGTTTAGTGTAAACATCAGGATGATATTGAGCTACGAATTTGTAGGACCCTCTTCAGATATGTTTAGGTGAGAAATCAATGCAATCAAGTTTGAAGATATTAATCATTCTTTTAAAGTATTCTTCAATTTCTCTTGCCAACAAAGTTTAATATAATAATTTGTAGAAAGTTGTGTTTCAAACATGATGT
Source organism: Lupinus angustifolius (assembly GCF_001865875.1). Classification (NCBI taxonomy): domain Eukaryota; kingdom Viridiplantae; phylum Streptophyta; class Magnoliopsida; order Fabales; family Fabaceae; genus Lupinus; species Lupinus angustifolius. The sequence goes on along the minus strand of NC_032017.1, from coordinate 8,740,433 downwards.
CAATAGTAGGAAAATAGTCTGATATAATTCTTATCATATTTATGAAAATGGGAAATACAAAATTGACTTAAATAATCTTTATACTTTTCGAAAGTGTCGGTCAGGAAACACCCATAAACTAAGGGTAAGCTGGACTCGACCTTACCTGCTTATCCAGTATGACCTGATTATGATAGGGTCCGAATATGGTCAGTCTCATCGGGTCTATGATCGAATTTAAGTTCAAAAATTAGATCCAATCAATATTTAGTCGAGTAGAGGACAAGCATGACCCGAAGTGTCTCATGGTTACTCACTCATCATGTTTCTGACATTTGTGTATGTTTACATTCAATTAATTGTATACAGAGTAATAATATCTCTTTGGTCGAAAGAATCATTGATTTTCTAATTTTTTATCATATATATATATATATATGATTACCAATATATATTACTTTTAAAGTGATGTGATAGCATAGCTGAGTGTCATTGAGTGGCTTACTTTCACATGGCTTGCCCCACCTACTTCTCTTGATCCCAATAGAGATGGTCTATTTCTCCAACTGCAGGTGGGTCAAAGTAGGGATCACAACCATAGAAACTCTACATTTTGGTCAAAGTGGAGTACTATCAAAGGTATTCCGGTAAGGAGCTAATCCTTTCAGGGTTCGTGGTTGCCCTTTTCAACAAGTGTTGCCCCCAGGAATCAAACCCTTGATATTTTGGTCATCATTTTCGTCGCACACAACTGAGTAGAAACTTCACCTATATATATATATAAAATAACACTAGTGAAGTGAAAATAACTCCACTTGCTATGTTGGTACTTCTTTTCTTATGTAATATATAGAATTGGTTTATGTTTTTGAATGAATCTAACACATGCAGACCCTTCAATTTTATCATTTATCTAATCAATTCTTGATAAGTGAAAGTAGTATTGAAGAATTGCCTCCACAATTAATTGAAAAGGTTTGGCTTAATGAAACACAATTATCTCATTTTGGTAGAGCATCATGAATTGGTCATTTTGTATAAATTTATGGTTCTTTTACGTACACTCACTTACATGAATGAATTATAATAAATAATAAATAATTTTATCCTTCGGTATTTCTTCTATTATGAAACAGAAGTTGATTCAAACTTACAAAAAATAACACTATAAACAACTGTGCAGAGAGCTATAAAAACCTACTAAATATCCCCCTAATGTACTACGTAATGTACCACATATTACGAACCTGCATCGTACTAAAGAAAACCACATATAAGGTGAGTATGGTTTTTGGCTGCATTTAGTTTGGAACTTTACATAACTTGAGAGAGTTTGAATTGCTTATGCTTTTACAAAGCAGTTTTAACTTTGAAATGAATTCATGGAAAACTATTATTTATCACAAATCAAAGCACAAACTCATTAAAGTAGCCAAAATGCATTTACAACTGCTAGGAAAAAGAAAGGACAAAAGAAGAAAAAAGTAATAAAATAAAATGAACTTGAAAGCTCTTTGCCAATGAGAAAGGAAACAATTGTGAGGAAGTACATTGACGCAACGGTAAGGTTGATGTCTTATGTCCCGGAGATCACATGTTCAAATCTTAGCTGCACATATCTGGCTCGTGCACAAGGCCGCTCTTTACGGTATGTCAGAAACCGGAGAAGGACCAAGTACTTAGAGCTTAAGGGATAAGTCAAGGTTTTGCTGCAACTTGTTTTGTTTAGACTTTAAATGGCTAGTGCTGCCAAACAAACCTCCAAATCCCTCAGTCACTACACTATTAGAAAACTTTCCTAGCCTTGGAATGCCACCAACCAAAGATGAACCAGTTTCTGCTCCAACATGAAATTTTCCAGATGTAAACTCCACAATTGCTGGCTGTGAATCCAAAATCTGTCTCTTCCACCCGAAAAAGGGTATTTGATTATAAGGCTTGTGGATCATAGAATGAACCTGAATTCCAAGTGACTTGTTATACAAGCCATGTGAAGGTTGATAAGCCATGCTAGAATACCCATGTCCAAAATCTACTGAAATTGCAGCAGCATCAGTTTTATATCCTCTTCTTACCATAGTTCTTTCGCGCTTATGCGCATTTTGGTGTCCTCCGAGTGCTTGTGAACTATAGAACTTTCTTTGGCAATAGTTGCATGAAAAAGTCCTTGGCTCAATTTCATTATAATGACTAACTTCTGAGTGGTTTTCAGATAAATTTGTATGGAAAGAGTTGAAAAGGTTGAGTTCTGGCTTTGATTCATCACTTGAATCCTTGCTAGAGAGACTTAGATCAAGAACAAGATGAGGAGTTGAATCATGTGAGTGTTTTTGATCTTCCATTGTTGAATATGGCAAGAAATATATGCAAAGAAATGTTATATTTGTATTTTGTTATGGAAAGTTTGGTTAAAGAGAATGATTTAAGAACAAATAAGTGTTCTATGCTATGTATAGAGATAGATAGCACTATTTTACAGTTACAAAGTCTTAATATAGAAAGACCTAAAACTTAAGAAATCTCAATGCGTGTTAGAGAATAATAAACAGAGAATTGTGTTGTATACAAAGTTTGATTGGAACTTAGGAGGAACATCCATTTACCCAAAAAAAAAAAAAAATCGGCTGTCCCAAACCATATCCCAGACTAATGAAAACATGTCATATTAATTAAAAAAATTAAATATTTATTATTTTATCTGTTTTTATTTCAACATCATTGGTTCGAGACATAATTTGAAACAATAATATGAGACAATAGATCTTTGTCCTCCGTCTTTGTTCAAGTGAATGTTTTTTAAGTTGGTTGAGAGCTTATAAGGTAGCCATAAACTTATAAGCCAGGAGCTGAAAATTAGAAGGTTATAAAGTTGTTAATAAAACAAAATTGTTAAGATTAGCTTATATGCTAGTTAGTAGGTGTAAAATAAAATAAGAGTCAAAACCTATCTTCTGCTATCAAAATTTTTGTATGTACTAATTTAATCACTTGAAAATTGAAAAACCTAAAATTATCTTTAAAAATATCAAAATGAGAGAAATTAGTTATTTTTGGCATTCTTATCATTTATGACATAGACTATTTTAACTCATATTTACAATATTTAAGTATTAGTTTAAATTTTTACATTTTTAGGAATCAAACTCATATGTGATAATTTATAAGGATCAAAGTAATTATTCCCTCATAAAATAATTTTATAACTTATAAATCATAAATCACCTGTTAGTGACTTATCATATTGACTTATAAGTCACCTAATAAACTTATAAATTTATTTGTCAAACACATTGGCTTCACTTATTTTTGGTTAAATAAATTTGTTGACTAATTTATAAGTCACTTAGGTGTTTTGTCAAACAACCCAGTTAAAGATTCAAAAATATAAATTTTGTATTGAAAAATCATCAATTTAATACATTGAAATTTCAAGCAATGTATTTTCAATAAAAAAAATCTATGTTTGGTGGACACCATTAACATGATCCATAACTTTATTTCTTCTTGCAACTTGTCTATTTACTTTTTTGGTCATAGTGTATGGCTTGCATTGGTATATTCATGAATTTAGGTTATGACAAGCTGAAAATCCAAGATAAGATCAATACCCTACTTTTATATTTCAGAATAATAATGTAGTATTATAGAATGGACTTGTCTTATAAAAGGTGTGGTATTCTAAATTTCTAAACCATGTTGGTGGATTTGATGTATCTTCACATAAACTCTTATGTCCTTCTCTTGCATTATTGTTTTGCTTATCTCATTATAGGAAATAGACATGTCCACATTGTTACTAAAATTTATGTCCAAGATGAGTTAATACTCATATTACTTAAGTTTTTTAATGTATTATATATGATTGGTTATTATTCAAAGTAAAATATAATTTTTGAAGTCATCATAGTTAAGGTGATAATTAGGAACAAATATCTTATGTCCCAAATCACGATCTATTACAATAAAAAGATATCATATCAATTAAAAAAAATCATTATTTTTTTCTATTTTTATTTTATTGTTATTCATGCGATACAGAATTTGGCACATGATTTAGTATATACAATCTTCTTTCAATAATTAACCTTATGAATAGACTCTAATATCAACATTATCCATCAATAAATGATCTCTTTTCTTTTCTATATGGTATTGGATACCAAAACCAATCCAAGATGTGACTAACTTCATTATGTAATCTATGTTAGTCCTTCTCTTTTGTATTTGTTCATTATTCCTCTTGAACCCTCTAAAAATAAAGAAGCAACCAAAGAACCAAATTGGCCACATAAGAAGAATTTGGTATCCTCATTGACAATTGTGAAATTTGTACACTCACTTAGTTGTGTAAACATAATTAATCAGAATTTGATTAGTCATTAAAATAATAATTTCAAATGACAACAAAACCTTAACACAATTATATTGAGATCCTAGTAGATATACTTATACATGTTTATATATATAGCTATCATATTCCTAATAGCTATGAGTAGGGTCATAAAGTGGAGTTTTGAAAATAACTTAGCTTTTTGGTTGGTGAGGAATAGACATTTTATTTACATTAAAAAATGTGGGATTTACTATCGCCAAACTTTATCACGTGTCATTTAAACAACAACTATCCAAATTGTGCACTACTATCTTTACTTTATCAGTCAGCAAAAAGAATATAGGTAGAAAATGTAGGAGTTTTATATACTTTTATTATATTATCTATTATTTTTATTTAACTATTATTAAATTTTCAAAAAACAAATTTAAATGAATAATAGATAATAAAATAATTTCATATAAATGTTAATTCTGATAGTACATAGATATTACATACTTATAGAAATCAAGAAATAAGACAAGTAGAGGTGACATGTATTTTTCTTTGTGGGTTTCTTGAAAAGATTGTTAATATAATCAGCCAGGATTCATATAAACAATAACTAAGCAATAATTACACTTTTGGTTACCTAATCTAAAAGAAATTTGTCTAGGTTTGGCTTAATCATAGTCATAAATTGCGATTGCTACTGTCCAAACTATGGACTATTATGATAAAACGTGATCAATATGTTGCAATTGTCACCATGTTGCTCTTAATGGTATTTTGTGTTTTTGGTGTCAGGCTCAGCCAAAAACGATGAATCATGTTTTTTTCTCTTACAATTTCTCTTATCGAATTTGATAGCTTCTTTAGGATTCATTGGACCTTATGGTGGTATTACCTTCAACTAGTAAGTCTCATTATATATGACATCTTTTGCCGGTTAATGGTCATTTATTGAAATGAGTTTGTTCTATTTTCTGGACGATTGGAATTTGGTCACTTTGAAAAGATTAAAATGATATCATCTTTAACAATAAAAAGGTGCATGGAGGAGACAAAAATCTTCTGTCCCAGGAAAATATTGTCCTCATGTACCAGTCAATTAAATTTTATAAATTAATATACAAATATTAATTTATGTTATTATAATTAAATAAATTTTTTTGATTGAATGAGAATACCAAATGAGATTGAATGGTCACAAGTGATCCCCATCTGTATGGAGGAGCTTGTAGATGAGATAAAGTTCAGGTACTGATTATGAATCAAAGAAGATACAAAGACACAATTATATTTTAGTTTGAATAGGTTTCTAATCCGATTTTGTGTTTGAATTGTTATTTTTAGGTCGGTAGGGTATTAGATGTTCCTTATGTTTTTGTTGAGGTTTTTTCTTCTCTTCCATGTTGTTTTGTATTCTAGATTTTTTGGTTGTAATTATGTTATTTTTTAATAAAATTTCCCTTATCAAATTTTTTTTTCTGGGATGTGATTTCAAAGACTATCAAAACCTTATCAACCATCATTGCTTTCATTGTGGTCTAGATTCTAAAATCCAAATTTAAAACCTTTTACTTAATTATAGTAAACTTCTCTATTGTTTCAAAAACTACATTCACCTCTCTTAAAATTAATTGTGATTATATTAATCAATGAAATTACACTTACTTGGAGATTTGGGGCAAGTAAGTGTTGCTTTAGAATAGGAGTGTCGAATGTATTAATTAAACTAATAAACCTTAAAAAGTTTAATGTGATTTCCTCTGCTACAATTTTATAGACTACTACAATATTAATCAGAAAAAAATATAAATTAAAAACTTGGGACAAATGAGTAATAAGAATGCTGCCAAAAAAAATTGGAAGTTAAGATAACAAGAGTTTCACACCTAGTATAACATCCAATGTTAATTGTAGATAAAACAATTCATAATATATGGCCATGTTATATGGGAGCGCATCTGTTGTACCACAAAGTGTATCATTCTATGTATCATTGTTTGTGATTGATTGAAAAAATATATTTAAATTAAAATTTTAATAATTAATTATTTTTCTGACCAATCATAAGCAGTGACACATAGAATAATACACTGTTTTGGGACAACAGGTTATACCTACAAAAAGGCCCATGACTTCAAATTTTAATCGTGTACAAAGTCCTATTAAATAGATCACTAAAACTTTCTTACAAGACAAATGTTTTTTTACAGAACATTTTTTTTTGTTGATAAGTGAAATTTTATTAAAGAGAAGACAAATATTTTTTACAGAACATTTGATTCAAATAAGTTTATGTTTTTTGGATAGAAAATATGTATATTTTATCATGGTTGATTATTTTATAACAAACAAAGTCCCATAATTCATATGGATATTCCGATCTACATAAAGTGTTAGAAAATTTTGGAGTATTTTTTGGTTAATTAGAATGTGGTTTATTTCTCTATCAAGAAAGATTACCTCAAATAAAAATTCTGTTTGTTATCATTATGACAATGCTTCAGTCTAAACTATTAATAATTGCAGCCTATTCTAGGAATTTCATGTCCTTTCTTCAACAAGTAAAGAGTACATGAAAATTGTCATCTAGATATAGAAAAACCATCAAGCTAAAATAAAATATAACTAAAGATAAAATGATAGATAAATTCAACCCAAATGAAACTACTTAAAATGGTAGGATCATATTAAATCCCACTAGTTAAAATGGTTGGATCATATTGTGAAATATCTATACTTTCTTGGCTAAAAATCTTGTAGAATAAATACTATTACAATCCTATTCAAGGCTCCTATTTAATGAGTTTGAGAAGATAGATATATGTAATCTTATTCTCACAAGTAAATAGGTTGTTTTCATAATTTGAACATATAGATGATCTCCCCGATCATAAGGCAAGAAACTTTATCCTTACGCTAAGGCTTACCCTCTTAAAAATGTTATAGAATATGGTTAAAATGCCACTTCCTTGGCTAGGAATAAAAGAGGTGCCTCCACTTTTTTTTTGTAAGTTCTAGCATTTCCCTTAAAGCTAGGTTTTTTTTTGCTTGCAACCTCAATTTATTATTGTGATTGTGACAACAACAAACACAAAGTGTTGGAGCCGCACGGTTGAAACACATGTTATGTGGTACCTAGCAAAGGAATAATTGTTTGACATGTGATGATGCATAAGTAACAACTTTTGTGTTTGTTTAACTCATGTTTTTGTGTTTATGTTGGCTTGGAATCAAATTCATGACAAAATAGGAAAAGGGGTCTTGAGTGTCTGCCTCATATAGCTAAAGTTTTTAATTTTCAATTCATTATTACACAAGTGAATAACCAAAATGATTGTTAGGAATATTTTATTATTTAAGTAGAAGTTTTTTTAATCATCAGTTTTCCTTTTATGTTGTATAAATAATTCGCTTTCTCGATAAATGATAGTTAGTGTTCTACTCCTTTTTTTTTTTGCTTTTGTTTTCTATATAATGAACATGATGTATGATTTGGATCATGTGACTTCAAAATTTGGTGACTTTAAAATTGGAGATTGATGAAATTACTTAGGATGAAAATAACAATCAAAACTCAATTTAGAAAAAAACAATAAATACCGCATGTAAAACATAATGTTCTATAAATAAAAAAGAAAACTTTTAGAATATTACTTATAAATAGAACGAGAAAAATAATAATACTGATGGAGTGTTTGGGCTTTAGAGGTGTTTTTTATATACTTATTTTTTTTGGGTGACTTTGTCTCTTATTGCCTATTTTAGAGAGTTATTCTCAATGTCTTTTATAAATTTCAATAAAAGTCTATTTTATTTTCAAAAAACTATAATGAATGATTTGTGAACGAATATTTTTTGTATGATGGATTCTACGTGAAAAACTGAAAATGAATGTTCTTGATACAATTGAATGGAACATAAGTACATACATTGAACCTAGGAAAATCAGAATAAGCATTGTTGATGGGAAAGAACACTAACTTTTCAGGTTCACTGTTTTTGTCTACTATGCACAAAACCCAAATGAATTTTTTCAAGTACTTTTGCATTTTCTGTGGCCAAGTTTGACCCTAAATCCTATAATAACATCACCATGTTTGTGTTATTCTGTCCCTCACCATACATGACACTTTCTCTACTACTCCTAAATCAAAGGTGTTTATATATGTTGTTTCATTTATTTGTGTCATTTCATGTGTTAGAAAATATAATTGGCCATAAAATAATTAATAATTACAATTTTAACTTAAATAATTTTTTTCAACCAATCAGATATAATGATACATAAAGTAATATAAAAATGGGAATATGTTCCTTATCATATACAAATCACATTACTATGAGACTATGACATAAGAAAAGGGAGACATGTAAACACGTGTGCATGGCTTATTAGTCATCAAATTGCTACAAAGTGCTACAAATTGAGACCAAGAGGAAACAAACAGTTTTCAAAAGAAACCTAGTGCTACTTAAGTAGATGAGATGTGCAAAGTTTTTTTTAGATTTGTGTACTAAGCCATTTTTCTGAGTTTGATTTTGGAATATAAAAGAAGGAAAAAGCTTTAAAACTATATGACAATTGTTTTTCATAATTCTTAAATTTTTCCTTGTTCTTTCTCGTCTCAAAAATTCAACTTGTAAATAAAATTTAATTAATTACACATGAAGTCATCAACTATATATTGTTAGAAGATAATGTAACTTTTAAAGATAACATATATGCCAATCTATTTGCATGAAAATAAAAATTAAGGTAGAAAACATATTAATTAATATGAATCAGAATCTATTATTTTTTTATTCATTAGTAGCCAATAAAGAGTCCATATTGATAGTAAAGAATATGTTACCATTTTATGTAGGAGCAATTATGTAATATTATGCTATTTAAGTATGAGATCTTTTTCTTTTCTATATCAGTTTTTCTTTTATGTTGTATAAATAATTTGCTTTGAATGAAAAATTCATTTTCACTTCTGTGTTTGGATTGCCATTTATTCTTATTATATCCCAGTTTGATAGATATGAGTGTAGTTCAAAACAATTGATTTTGATTTATCATAATTATATAACTATGGTATATTATCACATGTGATTCCTCCTATAAGGATATGTGCTTAGAATCATTCATCATCTTCTTTGTGTACTAACTAGCTTAGTTCATCACTAAGGTTTTTGAACTTGGCATAATATTCAGTTAGAAGTTTTGCCATGACTGATTGATTCTTAGTGTGTTGGTAACAAGTTTTTCAAGATCAATTCAATTGAATTGATTATCTAGTGGGTATGTATTGGTTAGTTTCTTGATGGATCCATAAGCCATCAATGAAGCCCAACTTGGTTTTCGCACGTAATGCTGTTTTCATTGAGTGATCTCACCTACCCTAATTGTTTTTTTTGATCAGCAATAATTTATTAAAAAATAAATAGTTAGGAGAACAAGTGGTACTCCTATCCATAAAGACGATGACTATTATAAGAAATGCAACTAGATGGATTCCAAACCCATTCCAAAAAGGAGAAAGAAAACCCTTTGAATCGAGCACTAAGAAGATTCCATGAATGAAGGTTAATAATGAACATTACCTCATCAAGATGAAAAGAAGACTCATCAAAGATAATTTTGTTTCTAACTAACCACAAGGACCAAATAGTGACAAACCAAATGGTCATCCATTGTTGATGAAAATTTTTCGCCTCCCCGAACAAGTGCCAATGAGATAGAAAATTGCTTCCGGTACTACTAGGCAGAATAGAATAGATGCCGAACAAGGAGTAAAGTTTCTGCCATACACTATAAGACAACGAGCACGTGAAGAACAAATGATCAGAAGATTCTTCTAACTCACCACAAAAGGCACATAGAGTCGAGGGAAGAGATCCTATATTGCCACGTCTAGCCAAATTCATCCGAGTAGGCACACCTCCCACGAAAAGTCTCCACGCAAAACATTTCAACTTGGATGGGACCATGGAAGTCCATAATCTCTTATAATGCAGATAATTATCATTCCTGACCTCATTTTGAAGTACCTTGTATGCATTACGAACCGAGTAGGTACCATTCTTATCGTTGACCCAAAGCCACCCATCCTCATTGCCATGGACGAGACTCACCTCCTCCACTTTATTAAGAAGAACATTTACCTCATCTTGCTCCCATAGAAATAAAGACATTCGCCAATTCAGAAGCCAACACCAAACCCCATTCCTCCATTCACCCATAGAGCTAATGCAAGCATCTTTATTCAAAGTAACCTGAAACAATCTTTTCCCCCAACCCAAATATCCCTCCAACATAAAGTAGATTGCCCAGACCCAACTCTCCTCTGAACACCCTCATTAAACCAACCCTTGTTAAAACCATTATCTCTATTACACAGACACCCTAAATCTCTCCACCACGACGACCCCTTCTTGAAGCACTCAACATCAACAAGCCCACCCCTAACCACCGCCTCGACTCCGTATATAGACCTCAACACTTTCACCCACAAAGACTCACTCGAAGAGAGCATACGCCACCTCCATTTACCTAAAAGAGCCAAATTGAACAGGCCTAAATTTTTTACCCCAAACCCCCTTCCTCTTTTGACCTGCACACCTCTTTCCATCTCACCCAGTGGATACCTTTATTCACCTCACCTCTACCCCAAAGAAATCTTCTCTGGATTCTTTCTAACTCGTGAATGATAGAAACAGGGGCCTTAAAAAAGGAGAAATAATAGATCGGTAAGGAAGACAATACCGACTTTAAGAGTGTTACTCGACCTCCAAAGGAAAGAAGCTTTTGTTGTCAACAAGAGAGATTTCTTTTAAAAGTATCAATAACCGGAGACCAAGTAGACAGCCTTTTCGGATTAGCACCAACCAGATTTCAAATAAGATCAACAACCGACATTGATATATAAAGATATTAGGAGTTGTCGAAACTGTATCACGGGTGTAATTGTTGTTGCATTCACAACAAATGCCCATTGTCTAAAACATCAAGGTTAAATGCCCATTGTGTGATTCCATCCTAGTATCCGAATCGGTCAAAAACCGGCCAACTTATAGGGCCACAACCCATCACCGAGCGAATAAGATCTAACTTAAGTGGCTATGTTGGTCACACCCAATGATTGGCTTAACTGAATGATAGGATGACATTGATAAGCGATAAGACATGACCTCGTTAACACCGACACAACCATAAACCTATGCTACTAGACTAATATGTTTCCAAAACAGTGCAAATATTATTTCAGAGCTGAACATGTCATCTGAACATTGTGTACTACAGCAGCCTAGATAGGCAAAATTGTTTTTAAATCCTTAGTATTAGACTCTTCTAGGATCTCATCTTCTATGGTCCCTCTTCTTTATGCTATGATGCCATAATAAATTTGAGAAGTTACAAATGCTTCCATATCTATACGTACTTGTCAAACAACTTTATCCTAACAAATGACACAACCTAATCTGAACACAACATAGAATTAATATTATCAACTTGTAACAACTAAAACAAAATAGTTTATATACTATTTCAATATCCAATTCCTAATATATTACACATCATTTATCCATTATTTATTATCACTTTATCCACTATTACATTATGTCACATCCTTTGACCTTATTGATGATGACCTTGGTGATGTTGGGACAAGGATATATTGTTTCCCAATTCGTCCCAAAGTTTGTTCCGAACCAATTAAAATATGATAGTTAAAAAAAATTAAATATTTATAACTTTTTCTATTTTTACTTTATTTTGATTAGTTCGAGACAGACTTGTGGACGTGCTTGAGACAACAGATCCTTGTCGGCGATGTTGTCACCTTCTAAAGCTCCCAGGATTTGAAGGGACTTTTGCATGAATGTTTTGATCTTCATCTGGAAGTTTGACTGCAGTATATGCAGCAGCACCACCAAGAGCACCAAGAATAGGAGCAATGAGATAAACCCATATGGCTTTATAGTTGTTTGTGGCAATTGCTGGGCCAAGTGTCCTTACTGGGTTCATTGAACCCCCTGTTGATGGCCTGTTATATATCAAGGGAAGTGTTAGATATAGGTACTTATCACATTCTATCTAAGTTTGTTGGGTGGAAATCATGAGATATTGGAGTGAACACTTGTTTCTCTTTAATTCCTTGTAGAGGAAATTTTTTCCTCCTTGTGTCTACTTAAAGGTACATATATTAATAATCAACCATATAATAGGACCTCATCTCATTTTCTTATGGTCTATCTGTGAGTTGTGTTTGGTAGGAGAATAAAGAGAAAAAACTTTGGAGTTATTTTATAAGAATATTTCTTGACTTTCAATCAGTTTCCTTCTATCTATTATTATCTAAAAATCAACCCTAAATGGACTTCTATGATAATGTCAATTTGCGAATTTTTTGCAGGATAATAAAACGAAAATAAATACATTAGATATAAAATATAGTTGTGAGATGAATTTTTTTCATTCAATCTCTTCTTACACAATTCTATCGAGTTGAATTTTGTAAGAGAATAAAGAGAAATTGATGACTTTAAAGCCATCTTACAAGAATATTTTATGTCTTTCAATAATTTCCCTTCTACATATAATATCATCTAAAAACAAATTCATAAACAAACCTCTATGATAATAGTCCATTTGTGAGTGTTAAATATACATATGAAATAACTTTTTTTCTTCAATCATTCCCTTCCTACACAATTCTCTCCTATTAAAATTAATTATATTAGTAAAATTATGTAACTTTTTTGAGTAGTGTGAATAGGGACATACCCAGCAATGAGTATATTGAGCATCACAGTGGCCCCCACCGCGATTCCCGCAAGCTCTCCAACCTGTGCTCCAATAAATAACAACTGGATTTATCATATACATTTTTTCATTATAAACTACTATCTACACATTTTATATACTAATATATAATATAATATTAAAGGTATATCCATCTTTGTTATATTAAATAAGGGTAATACTATTTTTATCAAACTATGGTTATTATAATATTGTTGCAACTTGCAAGTTCACAAATCCCATAGATTTTTTTAAGGCACAGATACAGCACTATCTCACTGCAAAACATATTCATGTTGACAATGGTCGCAAATGAACAAAACACATGTGAATCTTAATATTATTATTACTTTGGAGGTATTTTTTTTGTTAATGCTTTTAATAGAAGACTGTTTATATAAAATGATAAAAGAGATCACTAATATATCTCTTTATAATTGTATGTATCTCTAGAAAGTAGAAACTATCAAGCTGAAAATGTGTTGAGTATCCAAGTATTAACTAAGAAGTCACACATTGAGCAAAAATGGATAAGTTAAAAAACATATAAGTGGATGAACTCATAGACCTAATGCCTTAAGGTTTTGGGTCAAGATGTGGTGTCAATTCCACTTATATGTTTCTTTTACTTAATCCATTAAGGAATGTTGTAACCCGATGAAGATCTCCCAACAAAATGAGCATTATTTCAAAATGATTTTTTTTATAAACCAAGATTACTCAATTTAATAAACAAATAAGGATTCGATATAACTAATAATATGAGCATGCAAAATAAATATTATGCCGAAGAACCCAAAAACACATTCACAATTGATAATTAACTATTTATTCCTACATATATTTTAAATAGAATAAATACACATAAATACTTCACCAAACAAAAATCAAATTGAATATAAGATAATATGATCATAAAGTTATCAAGTTAATTTCATTCCGACAATATAAAAGATGAACTTTTTTCTGTATTTAAATTTCAAATGCTTTATTTTAGGTACATGCACGAACCATACAAGTTTGATAAATCTAGGATGTGAGGCAACGTGAAATTTCTCAATTTTCATTGACTCATGTTCTTTGAAACCGGAAACTATAATAATATAATACCACCTTTCATGTGGGTGATATATAATACATCAATCATAGTACTAAATGCACCAAAGTGTCCTAAACAATAATGTCCTTAATTATAGTTTATATCATTATGCCCCATCAATATTAGTAAAACATTTATTCTTATCTCTCTATATGCCTTTCACTCTCTCATTAGCCTTTGACAATTGTCAATCTACAAAATCATCCATCTTTTTCATACTTTTCAATAAAAATTTGATCGAATACTTAATATACTATAGTTTTTAATAGTGATAAGGAAGAGTTGATCTAGTAATATAAAATCAGTTGTATTCCTTGAACGCAATATTTGTGAGAAGGAATATTCTTGTGTATTGAAAGAGATTGATAGGGAATGAAAATTGGTTCATAATTTCCACCCGACAAATATTGTAGGAATTTTTGGCCGACGAGGTGATCCCCCATTAAGCATTATAAAATAATATTTGAGACTCAAATGTTTAAAAATATGCACTATATAGTAAACACATACAATTAATGCTCTTAAGCCTAATTAAATTGTAACCCTAGCTTTGATTCAAGCACACTCATTAGTTAAGGGCAATGACTAGGAAACTATTTAGAAATTTTGGAGTTATTAGTTGCCAAAATTGACAAACCGGCCTAGTCGAAAACGTGGCAGAATGGTGGCCATGAGCTTTGTAGTGTGAGAAGCTCGACCGCGACGATTGAACGATATTGAGAAGATTTTATGTGTGTCGTCTCGTCCATATTTAGAGCAGGCAAGATATAGTATTTAATATCTTTTTATATACAGACATGTTTATACTTATCATAGTTTATGTGATCATTATATGAATAAAATGGATAAGACGATCCAAATTACCAAAATCGAGAATAGCTTTAGTTTAAAAAAAGTGGTATAGAGTAAGATACTCACGGCTCTAGTGTCGGTGGCAACTGCAGTAACAACGAACATGAGATTAAAGCTGATAATGAACTCTAATGCAAAAGCTTGGCCATTTCCAACTGTAGAAACTGTAACTCCACCATTCATGAAGGGATGATATATCCATTTGAGTGCAAATGATGCACATATAGATGCCAAAACTTGTGCACCAATATACGTAGGCACCTACAATAATATTCAAATATACTCTTAGAAAATAAAGAGAAAAAATGTATATACTAACTTGTATAAGAATTTTATATACTATTATTGTATCTATTATTCATATTTAATTATATATAATTGACTCTTCAAATAAAGTAATACAATTGAATAATAAATGATACATTGACAATGTATAAATTTTTATAGTATAATACATAGATATTACACTTAATCATTTTCATACATAACTTTTGTAAACTATAGTAGCAACATGATATCTAACAATAATTTCTTATTCTAAATTGATCATGACAATGTATCATGTTACTTTTGATTGAGATTAATCATGCACCATGTGATAATTTCATTATTTTTCGTACTTATTGTATTATCACTCATCAAAATACTTGTCCTTTGAAAAATCATAACACAGTAATGCTATTTATACATTAATGACACCAAATTTGATATTTTTCATTTTGAAAAAAGAAAGACTAACTGAAATCATAAGAAAGAGAAGTATGAGATTCTTTTTTTGAATGGAGATCCTCTATAAAAAAAATATATTTTTTGTCTCTAGTGAAATTTTAGTTAATAACATAAAAATAATAATTTTTATTTTTATAACTTTTAAGTGTCATCTTTTTATTGGATAGTAACATAGATGAGGACAACTCATCTTCAGTCCTTCTTTCTTTTAGACATAGATCACCTCTCCCCATTCATATCTTAGTCCAATGAAAAAGATTTACGTAATTAGAAAAATTCTAAAACCATAAAACAACTTTTTATATTACTTGGAGAAAGCACGAAAACACCTAGTTCATGTTCCTTTCTTTTTCTCAAAATGGATTTGTATCAAAACTTTGGTATCTTTACTGTATATGAAAATAATGCTAGATGATAGGTGATTATTAAAAGAGATATATGATGTAAAAGTGACTTCAGATGAGTGAAGGAATGGCATGCATATATAATATATATATATATATATATATATTGAGAAGGGAATTATATAAATTAAATTGCAAAAGCTTAATTTGTTAATTACATTTTTCCAAGGGAAGTGGTTCAATGCAGCAAAGGAAATGGTAACAGCAGGGTTGAGATGAGCACCAGAGATGTGTCCAGTGGAGAGGATTATGACCATAACAGCAAGACCAGTAGTTGCAGCACATCCAATTAAACTCTCTGACCCATTTGTTTTTTGGTTCACTATAGCTGCTGCTGTTCCAGCAAACATGAGTATGAATGTTCCTATAAACTCAGCTCCTACCTTCATTTTTGAAATCAACCCATTAACATTAACATATCATGCAAAAATGGGTCACCATTGTTTTTCAATTTCCTCACACAAAAAATGGTCTTTTTGTTCTTCATTTTGCTTGAAAAATAAACAAGCTTAGCTTATTAATGTGTATTATTGTTAGTGTAGACAATAGCAAGATGGAGGATGAGTTTCATACACAAAATGATGGTATTTGATTCTTCATATATTGCTAGAAAAACAAGGTTAGCTTAATTACAATGGAAAAGTTGGAAACATGGTGCAATACTTTTTATCTTGGTATACTTATATTAAAGAATTTTTATAGATGGAGAAAAAAACATAAATATGCTAAATTATAAAAATAAAGTTTTGTGCACATTATGAATTTGATCTAAGCTATAACTTAGACTTGGTTTTTGACAAAAAACAGCCCCAAATTCGATAGTTCAAATTGATGTTATAACCTGAAAACTTATATTTTTTAGCTTTTAAAAAGATCTTCTTTTGTATTGAGTTAGCACCTCTTGTATTGATTTTAATGTAATTTTTAAAAATGCTCAAACCAACTATAAAAATAACATAACTCTTTATTATGTATGTATTTCTATGTTGGAAATATTACAATATCATTTGATACAAATTTGCTTAGTTAATGTTTGTATAGTAAGTACCTTTCTTGCAAGAGGAATAGGAGGGGGAATCAAAGAGCAAGAGACTTTAGGTAATGCACCATCTTCTAAGGTCCAATCTTGAACACTACTAAAACATTTACAACTATTGAGGAGTGACTTCCTAGAAATACCATTAATATGATTTCTCTCAGACCTAAACCCACCAAAAAGAGGAGCACCAGGAGTTCCTGGTGTGGCTGGTGTTGAAGGCACTGATGGGATTTCCTCATTGTCTTGCATCTCCCTCAAACCAAGTAGATCAAGAAGAAGAAAAATGAGTGAAGAAAGAGAAAAAAATGGGTCTTGAGATTGGTGTTACAACTTGTCACCTTGTGAATGGTTTATAAGAGTGCTTAAACTATGAGGTTTATATAGGACTATAGGAGTTTGTGTAGTTGACTTAGAGAATCCCAATGGAAGAGAGACAAAATGAAATTGGAGAAAAAAAATGTATGTGATGATAGTGTAAGAACTTTTTATATTTTTTTGTAAGTATATTTTCTTATTTTTTAAGTAAAGAACTAATCTCTTTTGTGCTTATGGTTGCCCCTCCTAACAAATGACATTCTCAAGGATCGAATCATGGGTATTAAGGGACTAATATAATTTTTTATATTTTTTGAACAGTATCACATTAAGGAACTATCTCTTTTAGAGTTCGTGACTGCCCCTTCTAACAAATGTCGTTTTTAGGGATCGAATCTTTGACCTTTTTATATTGTTATTATATAATTAATTATGATTGACTCTTAAATAAAATAAAATTATTACAATTAATGATGAATGATATATATTCGTGTATAAGATAATGCATAAATATTATATTACATTACAAAGAATATAAGAAAAGGAGAGGTAGTTGTGTTTTGAATAAGGAACTTTCCTATGGAAAGAGGCTTTAAACATTAGAGACATCAACCATGCCTTTTCCATATCTACCATTAAGTCATTAACATTGTGCAATTCATTTTTTATTACAAAAAATATTATCTCATTTCAATTTCTATCTGTACTTCTTTTTTACATATATTTTATAATCATCCATTGAAAGATACTCTTACTTTGAAAGTAGATATAATAGATTATCAATGTTATGGAAAGAAAGAGATATAAGATTACTACTTTTGTTTTTTTCTTCTTACAATTTTCCTTTTCTTGTTGGCCATCCTTTTTCTTTGTGCTTCATTCACTTGTGTAAGAGGGACACTCCCTCAGTCAATTTAAGTGCGTGTGTCTCAGCAAATGGACTTGCAGGATCATCTATATATCTCACAAAACTACAATGATTCAATTGATAGTTGCACACAGATAAAGTTATATATATATATATATATATTTATTTATTTATTTATTTATTTATTTTGAGTAGATTCACTTACTCCAAAAGTTAGTTTTCTAAACTTACTCTTCATCCTAGCCATCAATTCTAGGGAAATCTAATGATTTGAATTACTGAGTAGAATTAAACCATTAGATATTCATAAAATTAATAGCTAGGATAAGGAGTAAGTTTAAAAAACTTACTCTTGGAGTAAGTAGATCCATACTTATGTCTATTATGTTAATATTATTAAGTTAAAAAATTAATGAATAATGTGATAAATATTTTTATTTATACTAGAAGTTAAAATAAAATGTGTTACTTGGTTATATAACATATTTTAGAAGTATAAACAAATATATTGATTGTATGTTTGATTTCGTAACAACAGTTTGTAGAAATTAAGTCACCTTAAAAAAAATTGTAATTTTAAATAAAAATCAGTTGATATAAACAATACAATTTAAATGAAAATCGGTTGGTATAATTAATATCATTATATGATTGATATAATTGATGTATCATACTAGTATAAGGAGACTATTAAGTGATTTTCTAAATGTGTATGCACTAAGCCATAATTACTATTCACTTACCAAATTTATCTTTCAACATTTTAAAAATTACATTAGTTATCTCAAATTAAATTCATATTATAGTTATTGTCTCACCTAATCTCTCACTCTACCTCACAATAAATAAAATATTGCATATTAAGTTATAAATAAAATATTAAAATAAATAAAAATTTGATTTTAAATTATCTGTGTATTTAATCATTTCAAGTAATAATTATTTAACTAATAAATAACTAAATAAATAATAAACAGATATTGTATTTACTTTTTACTCATTTTTTGAATATATGCTAATTACAAAACAAATTTTATGGAAAAACTCTAATTTAATAAGTTGTCTATATAACTACAAATTTTCACTTACTTTCACACTTATATACTCACGACTACCATCTACAAGCTACAAACTATGAGCAACGAACTAGTTATTCCGAACATACCCTAAATTTGCAAACAAATTATAGTATTCTTTTGTTATATTCCATATCATTTTAGCTTCTCTACTAATCTAAAAGGTGTCTATAGTTTGCTATTTAAACATCAAATCATATAGGGTATGACCCAAAAAAATGTCTTCAAGAAAAAAGCATGACAATAAGTGGCATACATAGATTCTTGTTTGTGATTTAAACATATGTGGTTGTCTTCCTTCCATAGCTACTTTTGACTCTCATATTGAATTATCATCAAAACCGTCTTAGATCACTCTATGGATGGTTGAGAGACTTACACAATAGCTTAATTGGATGAACATTACACAAAGCAAAATGTGATGGAAATATGGAATAAAAGTGAAACATGATGATGAGTATTTTTAATGGTGAGACGATGAGTGTGAATAGTTAAAAGGTATTGGACATAGTCAAGCTTTAAATACGGACAAGTATTAGATACAATCAAGTCTTGAATGCGGATAAGCATCGGACACGAGCTTTGGACACAGACAAGTGTTGTAGATGTTGATCTCATTGGAGGTGGATTCATTTGACGCATCTTTATAAGGCGGTTGATTTTAACGAACATGATTTTAAGACAAAAGTGTAACTTCACTTTTAACGCTATGTTGATTCTCACTCCATGTCTCCATCTTTTTTCAACCGCTTATGAACATTATGTGTTGCTCGTTTATTGAAGATGATAATCATGACTTATAAGGAGTGACAAAGAAGAAGAGATGAACATTAAAATCATTTCTTGGTGTACAATAAATATCAATAGAGCAATAACATTACAATGATGATGTAGTTTGACGATTTTTATTGTGAGAATATCATATATATATATATATATATATATATGAGGACGACTCGACTGATAATTTACTATTACAACAAAGGACAATGTCATAAACATCATAAAGAGAACAACTTAATATATCAATCAATCCAACAACATTTTATATTCTTGCAAAAAAAACTAATAATTCTTTAATTATTGCCTTCTTTTTATCTTTCACTACAAAAATGAAATTGGTGGCACAAGGGAGATAGTGTATGGTCTAGGAGAGTTACATTTAGTCATTCTATAGATTGTTCCACTCCGTGGTTTTTTATTTTTATCAAACAAATAATTTATTATTAGTAGTAGAAGGGGGATATATATAACTCATTAATATTTTGTAATAAAAAAAATACTTCAATTATGGAAGAAACCCAATTCAATAATTTAACTTTAATCGAGTACAAGAAATATGGAGCTTCCTCCTGCTTAAAAATAATCACATTACTTTGCATCTATAAATTGTGGGTTTCATAAATGAGCTTATTTGAATGACCATCAACCTAGAAGTTCATGTTAAATAAATAACTTAGATACTTATACTTTATAAGATAAGGATTATAGGATTTTTATACATAATTAACATATGAGAATAAAATATCTCCGCATACAAGAAGATAAGTTATCTCTTACTACTCAAATCATGACATGTTTCTTAGTTAATTACTTTCTATAAAAAAGTATTTTTAAAAGCTAAAAAATAATACACATATCATAATTTTAATAACCGAATAAGATAATTTATCTCCTAATATGATGAGATACAAAGAGTTTCAATTCATTCACTAAGTGGAATGTGAAAAAGATTAGTCACTAGCTTGCATAGAAGGAGGTAATTGAAAGAGACCCTCTAAAAAAATGAAGAGGCCATACAAAGAGAATGCAATGGATTTGGATGTTGAAAATTATTATTCACAATAATGAAAGTAAAAGGGTCAAAATGAATTGGTATTTTGTATCATTTTGTCCTCCACTTAGTCCACTCTACATCAAAGAAGTTAACTTACTTCAAATATAGAATTCTTCTTCCACAAGTCACACATTAGCTTTATTAATTAATTTGCACCATTCCTTTTTGTTCTATTTCTTTTTTCATGGCATCAATCATATACTCACTTTACTTTTGCTTGATTATATTTTAGAGTAATTATACATTTCAGTTTACATGTTTTTTGACCTTACTAGTTAGATCTATTAAAAATTGAAAATGGTTTCCAAAAATTTTAAATATGGGTTAGATTAATCATTTTTAGGATCAAATTAGTCTCTACCAAATATTGTTAAACATGCTAAAAATGACTAATTTGACCTATATTTGAAAATTTTGGGAACCATTTTAGGTTTTTCAATTTTTTGATAGACCAAATTGGTAATGTCAAAAAACATGATGGACTGAAATGAATATTTAGTCAATTTTATTTATTGGAACACAAATATTAGCATTTTTTTAGATTATCGCACAACTTTGGACTTCAAAAAAGTAATAATATCTACATACTAGGTACAATTGCTTTATGTTAGAAAAAAGAGAGAGAATTTCATGACGTAGCAAGTCTATTTTTATAACCCAAAAGTACTCGAAATGTGATTCCATCCTACATATTTGTAGTGCTAATAAAGTTAAGCTAAAAAAGGAAGAGAAAAACCTTCATATTTTATCATATATTTCAATATGGCCCATATAGAGCACTTATATTATTATAGCACATGCATTATTAGAAGGAAATTTCAATACCATTCCCTACCAATATATAATGATTTTATAGTATATGCTAGAAGACTACTTTTTCCACATTTGCATATGAGATGCAAAAACAAAAAAAGAAAAAGGATTGGTTCACATTACTCCATTCTAATTCCCTCGTTTTGTTCCTTATTAAATTGCTTGGAATTATATGACAAAGATGGAAGTTTAAGTAGCACTAATAGCTTGTTGTTGAAGTGCTTGAAACTTAAAAATGCTAAAGCAAATGTTGTGTATCAAACTAGTGTTGCACTACTAGTAGTAACAACTTTTTCTAGCAATGGTTTTATTTTATTTTTTTCATTTTAGAATCTCATCAATTCAGTTGTGGAAATATAATAGAGTTGTCAATTAAGTCCTTAATCTTTTTTTGTCACTAATTAACTTCTCAAAAATTATGGTTATAAAAAAATGTTGGTATAATGGAAGCGATTATTGGCTACAAACAATTAAACAAATGACATAAAGTAAATAGAAGAAAAAAGACAATATAATGTGTTAGCCGGGTTGACCCTACGCTCCTAAGAGTATTGAATTGATATCAATATATTATTAGAGAATAAATATTAGAAGCTCTATCATACCCACATGTTAAAGACCCATGATGTATTTCTAATTTGTATTTATAATTGGTACATATATATTGTGATAATGACTTAAGTTTAATATATAATATTGTTTTCTTTCCTCAATTCCATTACTAATTGTATGAGACTTCATATAATAAAATATGAATATAAAGTATCTCCTCGTACCAGGAGATAACTTATCTTTTTCAGTAAGTAAAAATATGACATGTGTACCGTTTAGTTTAGTTTTAGAAATATTTTTGTATAAAATGATTAAATAGGACACATGTCATAATTTTAGTAGTTAAAAGAGATAATTTATCTCCTTATATCATGATCTATTTTATTCTCATAAAATATTTCTAACATTCTAACAAAAAGTTCTTAGAAGATTAAGAATATTAAATTAAAAGGGTTTAATTATGTTGACTTAAGTCATTTAAATATGTCCATAAAAAGTCTTTAAAAAAGTAATAATATGATGACATTTTAAATTTTTTAAAGAACTACTCAGTTAAAAAGAAATTTTCTCAATAATTTATGTGGCCACATTACAATCTTTTAAAAATTGAATTGAATGTTTACTTTGTACCTTATTATTCTTCACAAAGAAAGAGCCATTTGTGTGAACAAAACAAAGAAAATAGATTATATATTATTCATCCATGAGAATAATTTGCTTGTGCACTATACTAGGAAAAAAACAATCAGCAACACTATGGCAGAGATTATTTATTATTTTGTATATTAATGAATCATCATAAGAGGGCGAAAAGATTTAATTATATAATTCTTGGAAAAAGTCATACTTGAATTTATATCGCATCTTTGTGCATATTATGGAGGGTCATGAATGGTTAAGTCACTTATTTTGTAATGATTAGTTATTATCATTCAAATTCAAAGGTTTTGAAGCTTTTCCTCTTTCCTTTTGTTTCCTTTTTGATAGAAAATTGGAAGATTCCAAATAAAGTGAGAGATGACTCATATTGGAAAAATCAATTAAATAAGAAAAGGCAGCACAAAGGAGATTTTTACAAGACAAAAAAAGAAAAAAAAATGGAGAGAATGATTAAGCTCTAAGTGAAGTTCATAGTGGTTTTGTTGGTAGGCATTTAATTAAACAAAACTTTGGTTAATTAAGATTAAGAATAGACTAAGAGCTAATGGGTTGTTGTATGTTGAAGCCTTCCCTAAATATGTACTTTGCTAATGACTAATTTAGTTGTATTTTGGTTGAGAAAAAGATGTATACACTAACAATGTAAGAGTTTTTTACACTATTAATGTTTTATCTACTATTCATTTTCAATTACATTTGATTTTTCATAAAAAGTAGTTCAAATGAAGGATGAATGATGTACTGATGGTGTATAATTCTTTACACTATCAGTACATCAATATTATACTCATTTTGGTTTGCACATTTATCATTTATCACCAGGGGAATCAATTACATATACAAAAAAAGCTATTGGTTTAGCCTATTTCGAAGATTTCTTTTTTTTTAATTGTGAGTAAACATTATGATCGATCTATGTAACTTACATTATTTAATAAAATTAAGGCTTATTTATTATAAGTGAATTATTTGAGATTTTAAGTGTTTATTAAGAATTATGCTGCACCAAGCTATAGTAGATGCTAATAGTGAGTTGAATGAGAGTGTACTAAAAAATGTAAAGTTTTTAAACTTTTTTATTTATAAAAAAAATAAGAAGTAAACAATATAAAGTTTTCTACTATATTATTGGATGATTTAATGCATATAATGGAGCTCCATTGGATGATTTATGAGCCAAACCTTTAATTTTAAATGTGTAATGGAGTTTCATTGAACATTTTTCAATGTATCAAATTCCATGGGTTTAGATAAGTCCTAGGGAGAGAAAAATGGTTGAAATATAAAAAGTTTGAACTATGATGTGAGGTTTATTTAAAAATATTTTGACTATAAAAAAATGTGGAAAATGTAGTTAGACCTCCTATTAGACAAACTTCAATGGATCCCAAAAACAAAGATGTTGAAAGAAGAAAATTAAAAAAGTTTTAAGTATAAAATAAATAAATATGACATTTTAGTTGGGATTTGAATAACTAAACTTGTGAGAATATTAATTCATTATTTCTATGAACTCATTTGGAGCCTAATAAGATCATAGAAATTATGGGTTAACTTTGACATTGTTTGAATCTTGTTATCAACATAAAGATTATATTGATGATTAATATGTAAGTACTTATATGCTTATGATCATGAGGTATATCTTAATCTTGGTGAGTATTTGGGATCCAACTCACATATTATAAAATATAGAGAATGATTAAAATGTGAACATTTCTTAATAAAAATTGTGTTACATTAATGATTAAGGTTAAAAGTTACTTAATAGTTCATAATCATTTAAAAATTTATGTACGGTTATATTCTAATCTTAACAATTCAAGTAAAATCCAATATTCATTATCATCATTCTCATTTCTCTAGATAATATATATTCTCAACCCGTCTTTATCCATAAAACTCATTGCAATGGATATAGCTTATGGATTATAGCATGTATCATGATAGTGTTATACGTGTACACACATATTTATAAATTTATTTGTAAGTGAATATTCTATATATTTAATTTTTATTCCTATAATGACAAACTTATTACATATATTATTATTTATGTAATAACTATTTAATATGACAACGAATAAACACAATCATGCCTACCCTACTCCATTGGTATGATGGTATCCCAACCTATATATGTGTGGCTAGACGTGTTGTATAACTTGTATCAAATGGGCTTATCTTTATTCTTATGTGCTTATTTATATAAGTGCCCATGTCCATCTATTTTAGGATGTTGATTTGATCTATATGAACTGGAGAAATTTTAATCGGATCATGCTAAATTTGATTAAGCTAGAATAATTTGGAAACTGAATAAGAAGGTTTTCCTCAAATAAAAATAAAATGGAATATTACTCTAATGTTTTGTATTATTCAAAGGTATATAATTATTAATTTTGCATGATTTTTAATCATATAAAAATTTGCATTTATATAATTATATATTTATAGATAATTATTAATTATATATAAAATCATTCAATCAAACTATGCGGTTTAACTATTAAACCAATTAAACCTAAAACGAAATCTATTTCGATTTGAAGTTCGACCCCAGTTTCACAATATTGCAACAAATATGGAAGCCACTTAACATGCAAGTGGCAGTTCATTAGGTTTTTGGTTGATCTCATTTCAAAACCATGTCATACTAGAAATACCTGTTAAAACGAAAGAAGCTAGGAAGTGAACTAGATAGTTCACTTAAAATAAAAATAAAATGTAATACTACTCTAATGTTTTGTTTTATTTAAAAGCCCAAAAAATAAAGAGGTAGTGCTTCAATATAATTATATATGATTACTAATTATATAAATTTTACATTTATATATAATTATATATGAAATCACCTTATTAGACGGCATGATTTAACCGTTTAAACCTAATACGAGACTTTTTTTGATTTGAAGTTCGGCTCCAGTTTCACAATATTACATTAACTATGAAAGCCACTTAACATGTACGAAGTTGCTCATTAGTTTTTCGGTTGAATCGGTCGGTCTCGTTTTAAAATAATGTAATACCAGAAATACCCCTACTTAACTCTACTTTTTTTTCCAACCAATTATAATGGTGAGGTCCATGGAAAACCCGTGGACGCCAACATGGGGGATAATTTCTCGAACTGAAATTATTAGGGCTTTCAAAATTCATTTCCCATTTTCACTGAACACAGTGAAATCTCTCTCTGTGCTTCACTCTCATCATTGTAAGTTCGGTTTCTTTCTCTATCTATCATTTTCATCTTAAAAGCTTTCATTTGTGATCCTTGCAGTGCCTTTTGATTATTTTTCGTTGAAATTGATGTAATTTGATGTATGATTTGTTCAATTTCGTGTTTGTTTTCGGGGTATTCGTTTTTAGTGTTGTAATTCGATGTAGGAGCTATTTTGTTCGAAATCTTCGTTGTTTGTAGGCGAAATGAGATTATTGTTGTTTCCAATTCAGGGATTTGGTTATATATATGGCTTGTTTGTTTAAGCTTTTTTTCACAAACAAAAAGGTGATTATTATGGTTTAGAAAAATTTACTATATGTTTGATTGATCTTTCACAAAATAGCATAAGCGACAAAATTAAGCTGAATTTCAACGTCTTTAAGGTGCTATATTTTCAGCTTCTCAAAAAATTGGTTTTGTGAAAATCACTTTTGAAGAATCAATTTTACAAAAAGCAGAAGCTGCAAAAATAGCTTAATTTCATTTTTGTTGAAGCTATGATTGTCGGCTTCTCAAAATTCATTTTTGTTAAAATCACTTGTAGAATTACAAAAAAGCTGCAAAAATACTTGTTTTATATAAACAGTGAAAACAGATGCTAAACCCTCTGAGCTGTAGTGATCACATTCATATGGCCTAAGTGGTAAGCCCCTTTGAATCACATGGGAGACATTGGACCCCATAAATAAAAAAATCTCCCCCTCAGCATTACCCGAGTGATTCGAACCCATGACCTAGCTCTAATATTGGTTTAAGGATCAAGCACTTACCACTTAGGCCAAAAGCTATAACAGTTAGCCAAGGCACAAGTAAGGTACACTCCCTACTTGGTCCTATAATTACCCCATGCAGCCAAGTGCATGTAGAGTATTTTCCTTTCCTTTTCTAGCTTTACGCATCATAGACTCATTCCTTTTTTTAGAGTTTCTCGAGTACTAGATTATTCCCCTAGACCTGCCTTTTAAGGGGTTATATGTCAGGTAAATAGACTATACTTAGGTCTTGTATTTATGAAACAGGCCAGGCCTGGTGTTGCCCATTTTCAACCCTAGGACTGGTTTGCCTCGTGTTCTGATCTATTCTCGTTAGTTGTTCTTCACCATCAGTGACTGTATCTGTATAGTCAGCCTCTATACCATACTAATAATTCAACAAATAAATCATCACCAGATCTACATATATGTATTTAAGCCATCAATCAATACTTGAATTTTTGGTTGTGATTTTATTCCAGATGTCTTCTATTTTATAATTTTTTTTCATTTTTTGTAGGCCTGAGCAGTCATGGCTTTGCGAACTGTGACTAGAAGGCTGGGGTATAAACTCTTGCCCATGTTATCTTCCACATCCACCGTCCATTTACATTCACATGCCACCAGTTTTGGTTCGTTCACTCTCACTCTTAATAGAATTAAAAAAATAGAAATTCACTATGATTTTGTTTCTTATTGTTTATAATAGTACTAATTTTATCACATTCCAACAATCAGGATTCAAAGAAGTAAAAGAAGAAGAGAAGGCTCAAATGGTTGGAAATGTCTTCACAAATGTTGCCACTACCTATGATCTTATGAATGATCTCATGAGCGCTGGATTACATAGATTGTGGAAGGATAGGTTACATTACATTACATTTTCACTGCTTTCCTCCACCTCTAAAACTATGCGGTTTAACTATTAAACCAATTAAACCTAAAACGAAATCTATTTCGATTTGAAGTTCGACCCCAGTTTCACAATATTGCAACAAATATGGAAGCCACTTAACATGCAAGTGGCAGTTCATTAGGTTTTTGGTTGATCTCATTTCAAAACCATGTCATACTAGAAATACCTGTTAAAACGAAAGAAGCTAGGAAGTGAACTAGATAGTTCACTTAAAATAAAAATAAAATGTAATACTACTCTAATGTTTTGTTTTATTTAAAAGCCCAAAAAATAAAGAGGTAGTGCTTCAATATAATTATATATGATTACTAATTATATAAATTTTACATTTATATATAATTATATATGAAATCACCTTATTAGACGGCATGATTTAACCGTTTAAACCTAATACGAGACTTTTTTTGATTTGAAGTTCGGCTCCAGTTTCACAATATTACATTAACTATGAAAGCCACTTAACATGTACGAAGTTGCTCATTAGTTTTTCGGTTGAATCGGTCGGTCTCGTTTTAAAATAATGTAATACCAGAAATACCCCTACTTAACTCTACTTTTTTTTCCAACCAATTATAATGGTGAGGTCCAT
The DNA here is from genome assembly GCF_001865875.1 of Lupinus angustifolius. Lineage (NCBI taxonomy): Eukaryota > Viridiplantae > Streptophyta > Magnoliopsida > Fabales > Fabaceae > Lupinus > Lupinus angustifolius. Next base: position 8,711,615 of record NC_032017.1, on the reverse strand, counting down.
GGAAAACCCGTGGACGCCAACATGGGGGATAATTTCTCGAACTGAAATTATTAGGGCTTTCAAAATTCATTTCCCATTTTCACTGAACACAGTGAAATCTCTCTCTGTGCTTCACTCTCATCATTGTAAGTTCGGTTTCTTTCTCTATCTATCATTTTCATCTTAAAAGCTTTCATTTGTGATCCTTGCAGTGCCTTTTGATTATTTTTCGTTGAAATTGATGTAATTTGATGTATGATTTGTTCAATTTCGTGTTTGTTTTCGGGGTATTCGTTTTTAGTGTTGTAATTCGATGTAGGAGCTATTTTGTTCGAAATCTTCGTTGTTTGTAGGCGAAATGAGATTATTGTTGTTTCCAATTCAGGGATTTGGTTATATATATGGCTTGTTTGTTTAAGCTTTTTTTCACAAACAAAAAGGTGATTATTATGGTTTAGAAAAATTTACTATATGTTTGATTGATCTTTCACAAAATAGCATAAGCGACAAAATTAAGCTGAATTTCAACGTCTTTAAGGTGCTATATTTTCAGCTTCTCAAAAAATTGGTTTTGTGAAAATCACTTTTGAAGAATCAATTTTACAAAAAGCAGAAGCTGCAAAAATAGCTTAATTTCATTTTTGTTGAAGCTATGATTGTCGGCTTCTCAAAATTCATTTTTGTTAAAATCACTTGTAGAATTACAAAAAAGCTGCAAAAATACTTGTTTTATATAAACAGTGAAAACAGATGCTAAACCCTCTGAGCTGTAGTGATCACATTCATATGGCCTAAGTGGTAAGCCCCTTTGAATCACATGGGAGACATTGGACCCCATAAATAAAAAAATCTCCCCCTCAGCATTACCCGAGTGATTCGAACCCATGACCTAGCTCTAATATTGGTTTAAGGATCAAGCACTTACCACTTAGGCCAAAAGCTATAACAGTTAGCCAAGGCACAAGTAAGGTACACTCCCTACTTGGTCCTATAATTACCCCATGCAGCCAAGTGCATGTAGAGTATTTTCCTTTCCTTTTCTAGCTTTACGCATCATAGACTCATTCCTTTTTTTAGAGTTTCTCGAGTACTAGATTATTCCCCTAGACCTGCCTTTTAAGGGGTTATATGTCAGGTAAATAGACTATACTTAGGTCTTGTATTTATGAAACAGGCCAGGCCTGGTGTTGCCCATTTTCAACCCTAGGACTGGTTTGCCTCGTGTTCTGATCTATTCTCGTTAGTTGTTCTTCACCATCAGTGACTGTATCTGTATAGTCAGCCTCTATACCATACTAATAATTCAACAAATAAATCATCACCAGATCTACATATATGTATTTAAGCCATCAATCAATACTTGAATTTTTGGTTGTGATTTTATTCCAGATGTCTTCTATTTTATAATTTTTTTTCATTTTTTGTAGGCCTGAGCAGTCATGGCTTTGCGAACTGTGACTAGAAGGCTGGGGTATAAACTCTTGCCCATGTTATCTTCCACATCCACCGTCCATTTACATTCACATGCCACCAGTTTTGGTTCGTTCACTCTCACTCTTAATAGAATTAAAAAAATAGAAATTCACTATGATTTTGTTTCTTATTGTTTATAATAGTACTAATTTTATCACATTCCAACAATCAGGATTCAAAGAAGTAAAAGAAGAAGAGAAGGCTCAAATGGTTGGAAATGTCTTCACAAATGTTGCCACTACCTATGATCTTATGAATGATCTCATGAGCGCTGGATTACATAGATTGTGGAAGGATAGGTTACATTACATTACATTTTCACTGCTTTCCTCCACCTCTAAAATACTTCATCAGCTTCATAATATCTCTCTTTTTGTAGAATACTTATTTTTCATATAATTTATAGCTTTAGAAAACCAATAAAGTATGTATTATGTTTTACATCTTTGTTTTATCTCTTGGTTTCTTCATTAAATGAAATAAGAAATAAAATTAATATTTTGAGTATTTCAACTCAGTCAAATGCTCTCATTTTTCATTGTAATTGATGCTATTTATTAGCTTTCTTAATCTGTGTAAAACCCTTAAACAACAGATATTGTGAAACAGATGTAATATAATCATTTTCTTAATTTCAACCCTATTGATATTGCTTCAACTAAATCTGTATTTTCTGCTCAATTTCTCAGACTAGTTTCCAAGCTGAATCCTTTTCCTGGAATGAATCATCTTGACGTGGCTGGTGGCACAGGTCAACTTCCTTCTCAATCTATTTTTTATTATGTCTCTGACGGTATGTCCTGTATATAAGCTTGAAATGATTAGAATGTAAAGTAAATTTACATAGTCAGGCAAAATTTATATATATCTGGAAGAAATTGAAAATTTGTATATTTAACCAATTGGGGTGTTTTAGTTGAGACTTCAGAGCTACTTGACAGAGCAAGTGATGTACCTTCTCTTCTGCTTATTTTTTCATTAACCTTTTAATTTGGAGCATGCTATTCCACTTTGAAGACCTAATGCTCAGTGTTAAATGTTCCTGTTGTTACATATCCAAGTACTAGGTGCACAATAAACAGTTGTTTCTTTCTGATTTAGCTGCTGGGTTATATAAGTCATAAAACATTTGAACAATTTTAGGCATCAAAAGGCACATCATGGTCATAGGATGGTAGTATAACCTGTTCAAGGGATGATATATGTGCTTCATGTATGTTTGAATTTCTTTTAAGGAAAATAATTGTAGGATGCCTTTTTGTTTAACGTAAATTGCTTCTCCTGTCCAAAGTAATATTTCTTCTTAATGTGAAGAGAAATAATGCAATGTTACTGCTGCATATCATCATAAATAAGCTTAACTATGTACTTCAATATATTTTTTCATATGAAGCTTAAGATTTCTTGATTTTTACAGGGGATGTTGCTTTTAGAATTTTAGAGAACATAAACAGAGTTAGGCAGAGAGGACTTCCAAATGTTTTTGAAGATTCGTTAAAGGCAGAGACTCAGATATATGTATGTGACATTAACCCTAAAATGTTAAATGTTGGCAAACAGCGGGCCTTGGAGAAAGGTAAATGAGAATACCTTCAAATGTCACTAGTCAGTTCAAATATTTTGTGATTGTAAGGAGTGAATATTTTCTGTGCCTTAAAAGGATTTTGGCTTAATATATATTTGAATTTATTAGTAGTGATTACTTTCTTCTTACAATAATAGGTTTTGGAGAAGATGGTTCTCTTATATGGGTTGAGGGAAATGCTGAAAGCTTGAGTTTCCAAAATGATTCAATGGATGGTTACACTATTGCATTTGGGATAAGGAATGTTACACACATAGAGAAAGTTCTTAGTGAAGCTCATAGGTAAGCTTGCGCATTTTCAAGGACCGCTGTTACTTGTACACCATAGCAGCTGATGGCAATCAATTAGAATGTGTTGAATCATTTTAAAGTTTATCATTCTTTTAACAGGGTGTTGAAACGCGGAGGCAGGTTCCTTTGCCTCGAACTGAGCCATGTTGATATTCCTGTATTTAAAGATTTGTAAGTATCATTTACTCTATTTTGAAAGTGATGCATGTTGATGGTTGGCACTTGAGAAAGAAATCAAAGAATATATACACTGATGTTCTGATAATATGCATGCTAATCACATGTGAGAAAGAAAATACAACTTTAATTTGTTACGTTTTACAGATAGCATAATACAAGTTTACATGGAGCTTTATCATTCCCTCTCTTTTACTTTCACACTTAAAATTTTTGATAAGAAAATAGTGTATTAATAAAAGGAAACAAGATAACATATATTTAGGGGAGTATAAGAGTCCTTCTAAACCTAGAAAATGGTGAGTCAAAATGTCTAAAAATACAACCTCTGCATAGCCATAATAAAAATTACTTTGAAACAGGCATTATCAGAACACTATAGACTGTCCCCAAGAGGTAGCTCAGTTGGTAGAGCCACAGGACATAAAATATGAACACCTAGATTCAAACCCCGACAGCTGCATAATTTCCCCTCCCCATCAAAAACATTGCCTATCAAAAACAAAACTCAAACACCATAGACTCTATACAGAAAGATACAAACAAAATTCTACTTCATGACAAATGTTGAGCAAAAAAATACCCTTGATAATAAAGGCATTTCTTGTCAACCTAATCTACTGATTAACGAAATTAACTGCACTCTTTGAAAGAATCATAGCCTTCTTTCATACTTAGTTTTACCTTTAACTTAATGTTATTTATCTTCTCTGGCAGGTATGACTATTATTCTTTCTCAGTTATTCCATCCATAGGAGAGCTGGTTGCTGGTGATCGGGAATCCTATCAGTACTTAGTTGAGAGTATCCGGCGTTTCCCTTCACAGGTTATCGTTCTCTCATATATTGGTAGCTATCCATATTCTTGTTTCTTAGCTTGAAACAAAGGTTGGCATTTGCTAATGGACCTATAGTCGAAGATGGCTGAACACAGTATATGGTCACTCTGTCAAGTATGTTACAGAACAATGTGAACCTTATTTTGAGTGAGGAAGATGGTTTCAGGCCAATGGGTTGATGTGATTATTTTCGATGGTATTAATAACTTAACTGAAGCCTAAAAGCACCAGTGAAATATATGCTTTACTTATTAATGTGCTTATGAATCAGCTTTGCTTATTCATATTGTAAAGGCTGGATACAATTTATAGATGTGTAGCCGAGGGATGATGTAAAGCTTGAGATGACATATTGCTGTATCTTAAATTTTGAAGAGTTAGTTTATGCATGCTTGTTTGCCTGGTGTCTTCAGCTTTATGCAGAAACTTTCTCTGATTAAAATACCATTGTCAAGGAAGGTTGCTTGTGATTTATCTTATTCTCTATATTGATCGACTAACATATTGTAATTGATGGGTTGCAGGAGAAATTTGCTTCAATGATTTCAGATGCAGGGTTTCAGAAGGTAGAGTATGAAAATCTAGTTGGTGGAGTAGTTGCCATTCATTCAGGGCTGAAAATCTAACTTTATGTCATATGAACTTTTACTCTTTAGTATGTAATAATTCATGCTTTTTCCTAAACTGTCTATGAGCATGGAGATCAAGTGTGATATTGTTATAGTATGAATAGCTTGGAGATCAACTTTGATCTGTAATTTTGGCATTCACAATTCTTTGGACTTGGCAATTATCCTGAAACATGTATGTAATAACTCTCATAAAAGGAGTTGTATTTAATTATTCTTTTACATTCAATGGAAGTTGGTTTTAGCATGATACCTCTGATAAGTGGACACCCCTGAAGAAAATTGGAATAACATTGTTGAAAAATATGGTAGAATTATACCTTAGGTGGTTTAAGCATGTTTGAAGGAGATTGTTAAAAGCTTTATTAAGGAGAGTAAATTAATTAGTGGTTAGTCCAATTTCTAGAAGAAGATGACGATTATGAAAAACCATGAATAAAATGATTAAGAAAATTTTAAAGGGTTGTTGTTGAAGTTATTTTAATCAATAATGGCTTTTCAAATACTCAAATGCCTGCAGTTTGTGATCTTTAGCTCTATGTTTTGGTTTAGCTTTTTCTACCAAAAAATATCATGCTAATTACTCTTTTTTCCCACCAAATAAAATAAGCAAAATAAATGACAATTATTTTGGTTGCAGCTAAAAAAGGAAAAAATTAGTTTGCATGTATATATAAAATAATCAATCTCATTGTTCATTCTGAATAAATGGATTATTAACTGTCTACTGAAGTTATAAACCTACAATAAGCTCATAGTTTGAAATTGATGAGAATCCCTATTCCCTATGCTTAGAACCTTATATTGGATACTATGGTGCTATCTATTTTATTCAATCTCTGCATCATTAGGTTTTTGGTATGCTAGTGGTTATGTTTTAACTATTAAGTATAACAAATATCCATGCACATTATGAATAATTTCTGAAATAGACGGAAATGTAAAGATGACTAATAGAAAGATACATATTTGTATCTGTTGAAATTTGAACAAATGTTCTATCCTGAAATTCCAGAGCAAGGTTTCTCAAGGAATAACAAAGATATCTCAAAAGGAAGATGGCAAGTGTTCATGTTCAATTTGCTTCTTTGAGATCATGTATGCATTCATTGTCAACATCAATTTTAGACTAAATGCATGCAAGGAGGTATTCATTGTCATTATATTATTCATCAGAGTTTACTCGAAAGTGCACCCTGGTGAAGTGATGCAAGGGGGTGAACAAATGACAAGAAAAAAAAACCCATGGAGTGATAGCATAGCATTCATTGTCATTATATTGTTCATATCCAATTATCATTGATTCTTAAATATAACTAATACAAATGGATGATAAGTTTAATATTACATGATCCCGCAAGTATAAGTAGTTTTATGCTGAAGTTTTAAAGCAACTAAGACTAAAAATACCTACAACAATAACCAATATCCTGTATATAATACATTTTCTTTAAGGGTTTAAAATCTATGCACTGACAGTGTAAAGTAATACAAATCAACGGTGAATGGTGTTCTGACAATGTAGAAAGCACTTACATTGTCAGTGTATACATATTAAATCATTTCTTTAATGATAAGGTATCATGGTCGAAACCAGACTGGTCCCTAAATGTAAGGCCGCCATTTGAATACCATAATGGCCCTTCATGTGACTCAAACCGGAGATCTGGTGGTCAATTATCCACCACAAATCGACCAGCAGAGCCACCGGCCCCGATTCCTGCAGAAAATACATTAATACACAAGAAAGAAGAAAACAAGATGCCTCTGGACATTACATAAAACCAATTAAACATATACTTTCTTTTAGAAGACCACTTAAATACATATTTGCTGTGTCTTATAGATATATGGTAACAAAACTGAAAGGAATCACAACCATAAGAATGAGGAAAACATCAAGATACCAATTTTAGTATTAACTTCACACCTAAGTGGAGTTTCATATGTTTCCTATTTAGACAGGTATAATGTTCTTCATACCAGCAGATATATGGCCACATTTTTTTCTTACTAAGATTTTCTCCCTTTGCTCTATGAAATATATAAACATATATGTTTAATAACAGAACCAATTAATTTTTAACTAAAGCAGCAAAACCATGCAACCTTAGCTTTTCCAGAGGGAAATTTCAAGTGTTAAACCTAATATAAGCCTTTGCTTTACAAGGAATGAAACTCCATACAGCAAACATAATGCATGCAAATGCTATACATCATTTTTCTGCCAAATTAATTAACGGTTGCCATGCTAAAGAAAAGGGAAGGCCAATTTGTTTCAAAACTGAATAAAACAATAGTATTCGTAATGGAAATAGTAACACAAAAAACTGCGAAAAAGCCAACGTGCTGGCTATCAAAACACATGCTATCATTCCTTCTCCAAAATGTATACAGCGAATGGTTTAAGAATCAGTGTCTGAAAGAAGATAACACAAAATTTGAGTTAGGCACACAAACAAAAGAGAACAACAACAACCAAGCCTTAAATCCTGTCAGGTAGGGTCAGCTATGTGAATCGAACAAATCGTCATAAATCGTAAACAAAGGAGAAAGTCAATGAAAGTATTCATAAGGCACTCAATGCCAATGGTTTAAATAGAAGATGTTGGTATTCATACAGCAGCTAAAATAGAAAGAGTTCTAATGATTTCTTAACAAATTCTTCCGTCTCCTAATTTCAATACTTTATTTCAGAAAACTCTCTCTATTAATGAGAAGAACTCTGTCCGTTCTCATCACCTAAGCCATACAAGACACCAGCATATTTCTCCAAAGATCCACTAAAGAAATTCTCTTTCAACTTCCTAAATGTACAAGATGTGAGCAAACTGTCTGAACCGGCCTGATGACAAATCCCGACCCTCTCCACCTCCAACAACTCTGCGAGCTTGTTCAACCCTCCGTGAAGGCTATTGCAAAACTTCATGAGATGCTTGATATCATAAACAGTTGGGAAATACATGTTGATGAGGTTAAAGAACCCAACTTGGGTATTGGGCAAATTTTTACAAGTTAAAATCTTTAACAAGTACCCGAAATCATAGCCACTATGGAAAGTTATCCAATGAACATTATCATTCAAAACAATCCCAGATGACATCAAAAGCTCACTGAACTGCTTTGCATCGATACCCATCTCATTGTTCTTCCTGAAATCAATTCCACAATGTCTCAAAAGCTCGATGGAATCATTGGCGAAAACATCCTCGTTGACATTGAATTCACGGAAATTGAATTGCCAAATGCATTGACTGTTGGTCCCACAAGTGGGAAGATTCCCTTCCTCATCTGAGAAGGTGAGACCCAATTGAATCAATTTCAGCATGTCAACATTATCTTTTAGGGTTTGGTAATGAAAATCATAGCTATTCTTGAAATTCCCCACAGGTCGAAGAACAATCCCTGGAAATTCAGTGTCCATCGCGATGAAAGGGTAATCATCAACAATTTCCCTTATCAACGCGAATTCCTCTTCCAGATTATCATCCCACACCTCGCGAATATGGATCGAATCGCTTTTAGGTAAAAGCGACATTCCTCGGAATCAAGATTGATCATATAATCCACCGAAATCTGTTGCAAACCCACAAAAATTAGCATCAAGGTTAATCAAATGCACATAAAAAGAACAAAAATTGACGATGAAAAATGTTGTTATGGATTTTTCGAAAATTTAACATGAGGAAATGAAAATTGGGGAAAATGAAAATGGGAAGAAATAGAATATTACCTTAGGTTGAAGAAAGAGAACAATGAATTGGGTATTCAAAATGAATGAAAAAATTGGAACTTGTGAGAGAAAACGAAGGAGGAGAAAGAAGAGATTAGTGGGGTAATGAAAATTAGAAATGAGGTATTTCTAGGGTTTAGCTAATTTATTTTTGGGAATGATGAAAAGAGAAAAAAGGAATGTATTTTAGTCAAAATTAGTGATTTTTATTTTCATACTGTTATGTTATTGTTATTATTATAGAGAGAAAGTGACTTCTTGGTTTTTGAGGTATGAAAGTTGTACACGCTATTATGCCCTCCTCCTCATTTCTTTTCAATTTTTTTTTGAGTTTGACTAACTTACAAATGCTAAGGGGAAAAGCAAACACACGGAAGAGGACTCGACTCGACCCATCTTATGGTCACTTGTTTAATCTATGCTCATATTTGAGTTTAAAAATTAGATTCATTCAATATTTAGGATCGGACAAAGGATATGATATAACTCATTTTGTTCCATGGTCACTATATGTGTGTCTATTCAATTTTATACAAAGTAATTTGGTCAAAAGTATCATTGACTTTCTATTTTTTATCACATATATACATCTTTAACAATATATATACACATATCATTTCATATGTCAATTATATATGCATAATAACAAACAATATTGAGAAATCTTTATATAAAAGTAATAACCTTTATATAAAAAAGTAATAACCTTTATATAAAAGTAATAACCTTTAGGGTAAGAAATTAATCTCTTCTTCGGGATTTGTGACTGTCCCTCCCAACAAGTGTTGCCCCTGGTAATAGAACATTCACCTATCATTATATACATTTTTTCTGATTTTTTCTCTCTCATTGACAACCAAAAAATAAAATAAAAAGGGTGTGAAACATGAATCTATCTATTAACAATATAATAAAAAAAACTCTTTCATGCCACATGTCACATCCTCCTCATATGTTTCCCTTCATGCCACATGTCACATTCTCTTTACATTTTCCAAAAAAAAAAAAACTCATTCATGTCACATGTTATTACTATGTACCTTCCCACACTATCCTTACTTTTTATATATTTTATATGTTAATAATTTAATACTAATTAGTGATTGGTCTATTCTTAATAATGTGAATGTATAAGTAACATGTGTGTTTTAACTATGTGAATGCATGAGTAACATGTGTTTTCTTAGTAATGCGAATATAAAGTAACATGTGCTTTTTAGTCATGCGAATGCACGGGTCACATGTGTGTTCTTAACAATAGGAATGCACAAGTAACATATGTTTCTTAATCATATAAATGTACATATAATATGTGTTATTAATCTTGCAGCAAAGAAGTATTGCTCTGTGCATCGCTGATGCCCAAGACCTAGATTGGAACCTTTTGTGAAATTGAGGCCCAAATTAAAGATTGAGCCCAAAATATTGAAGACCCTTCTTCTCTAGGGTTTAGTTTATAACAACGTTTCTTCATTTCATTCACTTCACATCAAACCCATTTAGCCGTCATTCTATTTTGCTTCAAGGTAACTCTTTTCTACTCTATCCCTCTTTCAATTCCTTAATTCAATTTCTTCAATCTAGGGTTTAATTGTTTTCTCTGTTTAAATCATTCGGTACAATTCGATTCATGCGTTTCTAGTGTAAGTTTGTGATTCCATAATTTGATTCTAACATGGTGTATCTGTGAATTGATCAAATTCAATTTTTTTTAATAAAAGTATAGTTTTTTTGCTGAGGAAAATAGTTTATAGCAGTTTTTGAATGCTTAGTAATAGCACTAGTTCTGATCTGATCTTGTTTAATTTTATTTTGTTTTGCAATTTTTTGTTGCAGGAAGGCGAACTTGATTTTTTTATATCAACAAACAAAAATGTCAGGGTATGATAATTTTTGCTTTCATCTTTGACTGCAATATGAGTGGTAGAGTTGTTTATACTAAGCAATTATAGTTATTGTTGTTATTGCATAGGATAGTCTGTGTAATTTTGAAACTACATTGTCAATACTCAATTGGACATGTGACTATAGTTATTGTTGTTAATTGATATTTGGGATTAGTGAGAACAATATTCATATCAACGTAACATAATTGTCTGTATTATGTTACATAGCACACATTTGTCAACAGATGAAAGTAATCTTATGTATAGAATTTCAGCTGTTGTCATTCTTGTGTTTGTAATACTGTTTATCTCTCCAATTGTAAATCCATGGCCAAGTAGTAATTCTTCCCCAAGTTCTTCTGTTCATTATGTTTTGTTTAAATACAATACCGGTAGGGCTTGAAAGATTAGTTATTGTTGTTTTTGATATTTTATTATGAAATCATTAATTACCATGTTCCTGTAAGTTTAGCTTAGGTTTAAGAATTGGACATGGTCATCCTACTACAAAATTTATCTTATATATTACATGACTTGTCAAATGCATGTTAAAATATTTGTCATGTAGGATTTTAGTAAAGGTTGTCACGATTTCCTGTGAACTTGTTTTCTAGTCAGTTTCTTTGAATAGCAAGGAAATCCCTGACAGAATAACAATTCTTCTGAGTACCCATGCACATGATATTTTCTCTATGCAGTGATGAAGGTGTCGTTGCAGCTGAGCCAGCTGCTGCTCCTGCTTCAGTAATTCCCGGTGAGCCTATGGACATCCTGACTGCCTTACAGCTGGTGCTCAGAAAATCATTGGCTTATGGTGGTCTTGCCCGAGGCCTTCATGAAGCTGCAAAAGTGATCGAGAAGCATGCTGCACAGCTCTGTGTTCTTGCAGAAGATTGTGACCAACCTGACTACGTGAAACTTGTCAAGGCCCTCTGTGCTGAGCACAATGTTAGCCTTTTGACAGTTCCAAGTGCAAAGACCCTTGGAGAGTGGGCCGGTGTAAGCATCCTTGACTCTAAACCATATTTACTTTTTTAATAGGAAGCTTTGAATATCTAGTCTCAAATTATGTTGTTCAGCAATGATTTTTTTGGATAAGAGATTATATATTTATGCCGAGGAGAAATGTACAATAAGAGGACAATAAGACTGAATATTGAGCATTTTTATGTATTTACCAGATCATTCTTTGGATATTCATTTTGTTACATTGTTTTCTTATATTAATCCCGCAATGTCTTTTCCTTCCAGTTGTGCAAGATTGATTCCGAGGGAAAAGCTCGGAAGGTAACTGGCTGCTCAGTTGTGGTTGTCAAGGTAGGATTTGTTTTGAAATGGAAATATCCGTGTTGTATCTTGCCTTGTGTCTTTATCATATGTTAACCATTGGCTTCTTACAGGATTTCGGGGAGGAACATGAAGCCTACAATGTTGTTCTGCAACATGTCAAGTCTAACTGAGTTGAAAGATGGATAGATTTTGTTGGTTTCACTTTTAGTTTGGAGTTATTCCTGAGAATGAATTTTGCCTTTGCTGTATCCTCCTTAGGCATTTCGATTTTTTTTAATTTGACTATGATGTGTTGAATCAAATACTTCCTTTTCAGAATATCTCTTAGCAGTTATGAATGGCAGTGTTACTTTATTTGCCTCAAGGCATTTCTATGACAATTTGGCTTGCCTATAGTCCATTATCTTATTAGTTCTATGTTATATCTTGTGCTTGATATATGGACATGCACTTAGTTTTTGGTACTACAAATGGTACTCTTTCACCGTTTTTGGTTAGTAACTGATCCTTTCGAGGTGTCTGGTGCTCTTCTCAACTAGTGTTGCTATCACGAATCTAATTATTGACCTTTTGGTTTTTCCTGGGATCTAGCAAGGCCTTACTTTAGTTACTAAGGATGTCTTGCATCAAAAGGTAGTGTATAGGTCAGGGAAAAAACAAGTGTTTTGGTGGTACTTGCATCTAGCAAGGCCTTCCTTTAATTACCATGACTATGTGAATTTCATTCTTTGAATGAAAATTGGACAATTTTGGTTTTGGTAAATTTTAACCCATAAACATATTGGAATTTAAGTCAACTTTCACCCAAATGGTATAGATCATTCACATAGCCGATTTCTATTAGTGGGATTAAGATTGGATTGTTCGTATATTATTACACATTTGTTGTTGAAATGTCCAATTAGCATTTCTTTTACCATGCAAGGGTATCAATCTGCTTAATATTTTTGGTTGGTAGTTATGATTTGACTTCCCTTTTTTCAGCATGCATTTTATTGTTGAAGTTCTAGTGATTAGCTAAAGCTAATTAATATCTTCATTCACTTTTTTAGTACTACCAAAAAAGTATTTCCCTACATTTTTTAGTAAAAAGTTAATCTCTTTTGGGTTATGGTTATCACTTCTAATAAGTGTCGCTTTCAAGAATTGAACCCTTGGTCTTAAGGATTTAGTGAAACCTTATACTACTAGATTAACATATTTTCATTCACTTTAGTTATTCATAGTTGGATATATCATTATTTATTTTATACTAAATTAATCTCATTATTTTATACTGAATGATACAGTCTTACTATATAAAACTTATAAACTTTTGATATTTATATATGTTTTTTTCTCTAAAAGAGTACTATTCACTCTAATAAATTCTCAAAATATGTTTACTATTCACCTATTGCAAGCAAAAGCTTTGGGGACATGTAAAGCAAGGAGATACAATAATTGAAAAAGGACAAGGGTGTTGGACTACAAATAAATGAAAAAGGACATTGGACAGTAATAGTTGAAAATGATAAGACTGTTCGAAAAAAAGTTGTATGAGACATATATAACATGTTATATTTAGAAACAAGTGTATTTATGTTTTTTAGTGTCACTAAATTTTAATTAGAATTATAAACTTTTAATGTATTGACAAAATTTTATTGATTGTCTCCACATACATATATGCGAGTCTTTCTAAACTTAGTGTGGGTTAATGATTAAGGCTCAATTTTCCTCCTTTCACTTTGAAACTTGTTTGAGTCTTCTATGTTGTTAATCAAACACTATTGCAGGATCTGAATTTGGTGGTTGAGTATGCTCATTGCTTCCTTCAATCTTTACCTCCATTCTCAAAGCTAAGGTATGCCTTCATATTTCTCATTCCTATATGTCTTATTATTCTATTTTTGTTGCCATGTGAATCATAATTTTATATACAATATATCTTGAAACTAAATAAATGTATATGCTAAATTGCTTAAAATAAGCATAATTTCTCACTTTTATATGTATACACTGACACTGTAAGTAGTTTTTTACACTATCAGCAAATCCTTACCATTCATATTCATATGTTAGCTATCGTTGACTTTCAAACAAAAGTATTACAAATCAATGGTGAATAATGAGCTGACATTGTAAAAAACTTTACACTATCAGTGCACAGATCTTAAACTCTACCTAAAATTAATTGAGTTAGTTGTCTAAAGAAAATTCACTTATAGTCATTCCTCTAATATATTGTTTGACATGCTTCTTGAGCAGAGCAAAAGTTGTAGAAACAAGAGATAGCAATGGACATTGTTAAATCAATTGTGCAGCATGCAGCTGAATCTGCATGGCCACACATTGGATATATAATCTTCTACAACACCAATGTTGACAAACTCAATATCCAACTTCAAAATTTGGTAGTAGCTAAAGATTCTCTTCAACAACGTGTTAATGCTGCTATAAGAAACGGTGAAGAGATTTTCATCAATGTCCGAAACATCTTGGAGAAAGCTAATGATAGTATCGATGATGCCGAGAATTTTCTGAATGGCGAAGACCATGCAAGAGTTGGGTGTCTCAATTGGCCCTCAACAAACCTGTGTAGAATGCATGAGCTAAGCAGGAAAAGCATTGATAAGGCGGATACAATATCTGAGATCATGACACAAGTGAAGGAGGCCTTAAAGATGGTTACAATATCTTCACTACCACGTTTGCCAGTTGCATTATGTCCATCTACTAGAGGTTATGAGGCCCTGCAATCAAGAACCTTAATTCTGAATCAAATTATGCAAGAATTGAAGGACGACAACATGTACATGTTTGGAGTGTACGGGATGGGTGGTGTGGGTAAGACCACACTGGTCGAAGAAGTAGCATGGCAAGCGGAGCATGATGATTCTTATGGTGTTGTGATTAAGGCAATTGTTTCCAACTCTGCAGACGTGAAAGGAATACAGGGCCAACTAGCAGATGGCTTGGGTCTGAAGTTTAATGAGGAGTCAATTCAAGGAAGAGCACAACGATTGCGGGATAAGATCTTAAAAGAGAATGATGTTCTTGTTATTATGGATGATCTTTGGCGAAATATTGATTTGAATGAAGTTGGGGTTCCCTTTGGTGATCAACACAAAGGCTGCAAGTTATTGCTGACATCCAGAGATCTTTATGTGTTGAGCAAAGAGATGGGCACTCAACAAAATTTTAGACTTGATACCTTATCCACGGAAGAGGGTTGGAACTTGTTCAAGAAGGTAGTAGGCGATGTCATTAAAGAATACCATATACAAACTACGGCATTTGACATAGCTGTCGCTTGTAAGGGGTTGCCGGTCTTGTTAGTAATGGTTGGGAAGACTTTGAAAAATGAAAAAGAATTATATGCTTGGAAGGACGCCTTTAACCAGTTAACCACACATGATGATGAAGAATTCTATTCTATAACAAATAAAGCTGTAGGGTTGAGTTACAACTGTTTAGCAAGTGAGCTACACAAGTCTATATTCTTGCTAATTGCTTCAGATGGACAAAGAAATTATCATATTGAAGATTTATTTGTACATGTTTGGGGTTTGGGTCTATTTAAAAAAGTCAATAAGTTGGGAGATGCAAGGTACAAACTCCAAAAAATAATCAGCGACTTGAAGGCTTCTTCTTTAATACTTGATGAAGAAGGAAAAGATGTTACAATGCATGATGTTATCCGTGAGGGAGCTGCCAAAATTGCATGTAGGGAACAACCTTTTTTCTGTATGCAATGTTTAACTGAGTTAAAAGAATGGCCAGAGAGGGATGAACTAAGAAATTGCAAAAAAATTATCTTGCCTTGGTGCTATATTTCTTCACTTCCAGAATGTCTAGATTGCCCAAAGTTGGAATTACTTGTTCTATGCAGTCGAGGTAAGTATTTGAAAATACCCGATGACTTTTTTTCCGGGATGAGAAATCTAAAAATTTTAGATTTAGGAGGAATGATGTGTACTCCCTCCCTTCCTCCATCACTCAATCTCTTGAAAAAACTTAAAAGTATTGTATCTATACAAATGCATGTTGGAAGACATAACTTTAGTTTCTAAACTAGTAGGTTTAGAGATTCTTAGTCTTGAAGATACTGATATTCAAGAGT
The DNA here is from genome assembly GCF_001865875.1 of Lupinus angustifolius. Lineage (NCBI taxonomy): Eukaryota > Viridiplantae > Streptophyta > Magnoliopsida > Fabales > Fabaceae > Lupinus > Lupinus angustifolius. The sequence continues at coordinate 8,695,629 of NC_032017.1, read as the reverse complement.
TGCCTAAAGAAATGGGGGAACTAGTTCATTTACGCAAGTTGAATTTGGACAACTGCATAAAACTTACACTTATTCCGGCAAATCTTATATCAAGCTTGACAAGTCTAGAAGAGCTCCATATGGGGAATTGCTATATTCAATGGGAGGTCGAAGGAAGCAAAGAATGCAAAAATGCAAGTCTAGCTGAGCTAAGGCAGCTAAATCACCTTTCATCATTACATTTGCAGATTCATGATATTTCGAATATGCCAAGCGACTTGCTCATATTTGGGAAGCTAGACAGATACAAGATTCTGGTAGGTGATGGATGGGTATGGTCATGGGATTATTCTGGGTATTCTGAAACTTCAAGAACACTTAAGTTGAACCTGAATTCGACGTCAATAACTTGTTTCGATCTTGGAATTAAAATGTTATTGAATGGAGTTGAAGATTTGTCCTTAGCTGAAGTGAATGGTGTTATCAATGTTCTTCCTGAACTCGATGGAGAAGGTTTTCCACAATTAAAGCATCTCCACATTGAACGTTGTGTTGAAATAATGTACATCATTGACTCAACAAGTTGTGTTCTTCCCTCTCACTCCTTCCTATGCTTGGAGACTCTAGTTATCCATCATCTTGTTAATTTGGAGAAAATATGTTGTGGTCAATTTCCGGTACATATCTTTACCAAACTGCAAGAAATCAAAGTTTCAGGCTGTGAAAAGTTGAAAAATCTTTTCTCGCTTTCCATGGCAAGAAACCTAACCAAACTTGTTCATATTAACATTTCTATGTGCGAATTCATGACAAGTGTAATTGCGGAGGAAGGAGAAAAAGACTTTGAAGATAATGGTCAAATTAACTTATCGAAGTTACTTTCAATTAGGCTGCTAAATTTGCCAAATCTTGTTACCTTCTCTTCCAAGAAATCAACAACAAATATACAATCTGGAAGAATATTTAGAAAAGAGAGTGATAACTTGTCTTATCCAGTAACATTATTTGATGAGAAGGTATGTATATCAAGTATCATCACCCCATTTTTTCTTGTTAATTCTTTTTCTTCTCCACCCATCAATTAAATTAATTAATATCTAAAATGATATTCTAACAAAATTGTTTATGGGAACAGATTGCAATGCCCAACCTTGAAACCTTGGAGCTGTATTCCACAAATGTGGAGGAATTATGCGACCTCTCAGTTTCATTGTGCTTCCAAAACTTGACGAATTTAAAAGTTGTTCACTGCAATAAACTAAAATATTTGTTCTCATCCTTAGCCGGTAAAGTACTCGTAAAATTGCAACGTCTTGAGGTTATGTACTGCCAAATGATGGAGTATATATTTGTCCAAGATGAGGAGGAATATTTATGCAAAGAAAAGTCTGCGATGACCCCAATTCTTCAAAATATTGATACTATTCAAATCGTTGGGTGTCCCATGTTGAAGAATATAGTTCCATCATCAGGGATATTCCAAAATTTAAATTTGTTAACGGTAAAGGTTTGTTCTGGGATTGTGAACATTATGACATATTCAGCAGCTACAAGTTTAGTTAATCTAACATTTTTACGGATACATGATTGTGAAATGGTAGAGGAAATTGTGGCATGTGAGAATGATAGTGATGGAGGTGAGATTGGTTTTATGAAATTGGAGCATTTAGAATTGAAGAACTTACCAAGGCTAACAAGGTTTTGCAATGAGAATTTCAGCTTTAAGCTTCCATTACTGGAAGTATTACGTGTGATAAAATGTCCAGAGATAGAGGCTTTCTCACCTACTATCTTCTTCAGCGCGCCAAAGCTAACAAAAGTCGTCACAGAATGAGAAATACCTGCATAGTCCAGGTGAACATAATAGTGTAGCTGTTTTTTTTATGATTTCTAGTTGTAGTAACTAGTTTTCTTTCAATGTGTGGTTAATATTTACATCTTAAATTCTATAGTTTGTCTTATAACAAAATAAATTCTTTTTATTTCTTATGTACTTTTCATCCTTTTCTCAATCTAACATTATTGTTTTGCTCTCTATGTTGACAGGAATGTGAGAATGCCACATCTTCAATGGACCATAAATGTTGTTTTAGTAGTTAAAAGAAATGAAGAGTATGGATCTGTTAACTTCTACATGAAGAATAGGTAATCAACATTTTTAAATATTTTAACATAAGTTTCCAGCATTAAAAACAATTGAGTTCAGATATGTGGTGTAGTTAGTTTTTTCTTAATAATCGTAATTCCAAACTTGCAACTTGAAGACCCATGTTGCAAATTCCAAAATTTAGTTTTGGTTGTTATCATAGGTAATATTATTAGATTCATGAATGCACAAATATATTCGAGAAAAATATGTTTCAATGCATTATATACCATTCATATTTAGTCATCGTTGATTCTTAACTAAAAGTAATATCAATTAATGTTGAATGAAGTATTGATTGTGTATAAATACAATTTTCTTTTAGATCCATCGTACAAATACAATTTTCTTTGAACTAAAGACTGAGTTTATCTAACCTATTATTTTCTTCTCTGACATTTTTGGAACTGGTTTTTTTTTTCTAAAACTGAGATACTTGTGTTGGTAAGCATAAATTTCATTGAGCTAAATATTTCTTTTATTAATGTGTTTTCAATTTACAATAATACTTGAGGTGATGAATCTAGCTCATGCCAGCTAATATTTGATTTGTTTCTGTATAAGAAATATGTGACAGGTGTGAATCTATTCTTACAAGGCTTGTGTTTCATACGGTCTTTTGTTGCTGCTATGTGATTTGCTGTGTTTTTTATGGTTTTTTCCTGCTGCTATGTGTTGCTCTTTTTCAAGTTGTTTTGTAATTTTGGGAATAATATGTATCCAATGAGGACAAATTTAGTTGAAGATGTGGATGTAATGGTACTTTAAATCACATTGTTATATGGATTTCAGAATTTTTGTATGGGTTGGATAAGATTTGTCCCTTGTCCAACCCTAAATGTTGGTTGAATCATTCTTTTGAACTTGTACCTGACCTTGAACCCAAAGCTATCACAACTCTAAATATTGATTGGGCCAACCTTTGAATTTGACATTGACTCTAGACCCATTTAAATACAATACATACTCATTTAGATAAAATATTCTTAACATTACTTATTATTATGAATATGTAATTTGATATATAAAATGATATATGTATATATATTGTTAATCATGTATATGTAATAAAAAAATTAGAAAATCAATGATGTTTTCGAACAAAGAGATATCATCACTGTACACAATTGAATAAAGACACGTACAAGCATGATGAGCGAGTTATCAAGGCACAAAACAGGTTAGGTCATGTTGTCCTTTACCCGGTCCTAAATACTGATCAAGTCTAATTTTTAACCTGAACTCAACCTTAAACACAATGAAACTCAACACTATTCAAACTCAATCATAATCGGGTCATACGAGGTGAGTGAATAGGGTCGAGTCGTGCTCACCATATGAGAAACAAACTACAAGTAGCAGGTAGACAACATTACATTTATTGTTCCATCTTTGGCTATTGTATTTGTATTGCCTTGGAATCCAAGAAGGAAAACATCTTCAATGGACCGTAATTGCTGATTTAGTAGTTAAAAGAAATGAATAACCTTCTACATGAAGAACTAACATGTAATCAATATTTTACATTTAAGTCCCTAGTATTAAAAACAATTGCTCCACATGACATCAAATTTGATGAAGCTTTGATATTTACTCAAAATACTAAATAGTAAATGCACTATTAGCAGGATTTGTAAGAATGATATAACAAAGATAGCTCATCATATAAATCATTGACAAAAGATAAAAAAAACATTTATACCATCACTAATTTCAACTTGATCTCATTAGACACTACCACAATTCCAACTTTATCCCATTAGATTAGATAATGAATTGTGTTTGAGACAATCCAAAGAAGGAAGTCAAATTCTATGGTACTATAATATATATATGCCTTTTTTGCATTGAAAACTTTCATTCTTCCCCATTCATTACCCTAATCAAGCAACATATGAACTCAACATAACAAAGCAAGTCTACTTCCCTTAAACTTTCTTTCATAATGCAAAATAATCTAGCATAAAGTCTCTCCCTATCAAAATCACATATTTTCCTTGCCAACAGAAACAACCAAGTCTTAATTCAAAGTATTTGGTCAATAAATAGAATTATAGAAGTAGGTCACACTTCACAGAAAAAAATATCATTCAGTTTCCTACTCAAATCTTTTGGTGCACACAATGTTTGTAGTGTGCTGGATTTTAATATAAGCACCTTTACTTAAGCTTCTCTATTTCAATGGAAAGAACCACAGTAACAAACCCATAAGGGTTAACAAAAAAGTGAAGATCTTCTCCAAATACAACTAGTAATTTAAGAATGCCATTTTGATACAAGCAAAAGGTAACTTTAAGACTTGAAATTTAAAGCAAGCAGAACCATATGGACAAAGTCCTAAATATAAATTAGCATTTTCATATATCCCATAACTCTTGCTTCATCCATAAGTTCAATTTTCATAACACCAGAAAAGATGATTGTCTCAATGCCTCTGAATATGATAAAAATGATGTTCATATAAATAACAGAGAAATAAATTAAAACATACTAAGCGCCTTTATTCATGGTACAGAGCACTGTCATCTAAAACAATTGCAGAGAAGTCTCATGAAGCAGCAACACACCAAGATCATTGAAAACCAAGCACAAACCCCGACAATCTCTTTATATTCAGAATATGATATCCTCGTCTCTCTCAGTTGTGGCAGACAACAAGTTATGAGCAGCATTCACCGAAATCCCTTTCTGCAACGAAAGCTTCTCAGCAACCTGATCTTCAGCAAATAGCTTGGCATTCTGCATCTGCTTCTCGATTTCCCTCTTCTTAAACCCTTGAATCTTCTTCAACCTAAAGAAATCCTCTCTTTCTAGCTCATCCAACTCTCCCTTGATATAACTAATTGTATTCTCCAACCTAGGCTTAACCACATTCTCAAGAGCATTCACTCTCCGGTTCGTAGTCTTGATAGCATCATCAAGTGTAAGGAACGATGTCTGAAGCGAAGCAAGCTCAACGAGAACCTCAATTGCCTTAATATTAGCAAGGCGACACTGCTGCACCTGCTGGCCACCTCGGGCCAATCCGGTGAGGTCATTCTTAGAGGCCTCACCATCGCTGGTGTACTCGAACTTAGGGAGCTTGACACCAGCAACATTTTCCTGGCGAGAGCGAACCCTGAGGGAAGCTTCTCGAACATTCTCAAGAACAACATGCTTAATATTGTCACCTGCAACATACTTAGCCTCGGTTAAAGCAAACGAAGAGGTTTTCATAATGTCACCCATTGATTCCTTAGTTGTCACAATCTTCTTCAGGATCTGCCTGAATTGTACAGTAAGAGCATCACTCTTCTTCTTCAGAAGAGCGTGCCCTCTCGTCGCTCCTACCAGCCGAGCTTTCACCATTCCTAACACCGTCACTGTGGGGACCACATTCAAACGCTGTGTTTGCCCTGACATCTTTTTTCTTTTCCTTTTTCTCTTCACAAACAAGATCTAAATTAACCAAACATGAGTTTCAGTCTTATTTGCTCAAATCACTCAATTCATATCAACTTAACAAGATTCAATTTTGAAATAAAAAAACAAAACCTAATTGAATTATAAAAAACGGGTATAAACCATAAAGTTAAGCAATAAATGAAGCAAAGTTTTCACATAAAACTCTAATCAACAAATTAAACAACCAAACATGCCCTTATGTTTAGTTTGATCATAAATCAAAATCTAATTAACAAGATTTAATTTTGAAATAGAAAACAAAAACCCAATTGGATTTAAAAAGATGGGCATGAAGTTGATGAACGAATGAATGCAATATTTAGAGAATGAGATTACGAAGAAGAGAGAGTTACCTGTTAGAAAAGGAAGTTGGTGATGATCGGAGATCGTGAAGAGAATTAAGAATGAAGAGAGAGAAATAATATAGTGCTAATAATAGTTCTCTCGGCTTCTCAATGGGCTTCAATAACAATCATTGGGCTATTTTATATATATATATATA
>NC_032017.1:8683238-8689458 GCF_001865875.1 Lupinus angustifolius | reverse complement strand
TATATATATATATATATATATAAGTAATAACATTGTTTCACTTAAATATATAGTGATTTGTTATGTATTTATATCATTATTTATTTTGGAGAATTTATTTAAGGAGTGAGGATCACTTACTTCGAGTATTAGCGGAAATATAATGGTTTAGATTTACTCACTAATTTAAATCATTTTACTAGAATTGATATATGATGTAAAGTTTTGGAGTAAGTTGATCCCCTATCTTAATTAATATAAAAAAATGTATGTATACCAGTTTTATGTATTATTATTGTATCATCCATAATTCATGTTTTATTACTATTAATTCTTCTAAAAAAAAATATCACAAATGTATTATGAATAATGTAATGACTATAAATAAATTTTTACATTTATTTAAGTTTATGGCCTAGTATCTATTACACCTCAAAGGACAGTTTTAAGGTAAAAACTTTTAAAACATTAGAACCTGTACTAAATATTTTATAACCATTGATTTTAGGTTAAAAGGAGCCAACAACTATAAGTGAAAATTGGCAACTTTAGATCATACTCTTAATTTTTGAAAAATAAGCTCAAAATATAAACTATATATATTTGACAATCATAAACTTAGTTTTTTTATTTAAAATATAAGTTAAAAGTAGAAGCTCCAAAATTATGGGTTGGTTTATTTTTTATTTACTTTTTTTTTTCTATTTTTTCACTTTCAATTTTACCTCGTCATAACTTTATTTCTCTCCTCTTTTTACTTTTCCACCAAACACCACAATTATTCAAATTGCCACCATAACTTGTTAAAGTTTTATATTGTACTTTATTTTAATATATTGTGTAACATTTGTTATGCAATATCAAAAATTTATAGTAAAAATATATATGATGGTAAATATTAAAAAATGAATATTTAAAAAATTGTATAAAAACGAAAATAATCATAACATAAACAAATAACCTTGTATCATTTTTTATAATTTACCATGTAAAAAATAATCTTTCTACCTTACCAAAACAAAACAGATTAGTTTATATTCAGTTTTTACTCAAACATAAACAAATTATAATCTTAACGGATTATAATCAACAGATTAAAAGATTATAATTTTAACAAATTATAATCTTAACATATTATTATCCCATGGTATATAATCTCACAATTTATAAATTGAAACTAAAAATATAATCTATATCAAACACATACTTAACCTCCTTATTCCACTTATGAGATAGAAATTCTACCGTAATTACAGAAAATACAATTACAATTATGGTCGCTGCCGAGTGCAATTTAAAACATTGGTTCTTGGTAAAAGCCAGGAACGTTCTTGCATAAGTTATCCCTCTATGATAATATCTACTTGTTATCATCATTCAACATTAGAATTTTCTCACTTTTCTTCCTATGGCCAAGCTAATAATGGAAAAATGCTGTCTCATCACCCATTTGTATCCTAGCTGGTAGAACTTAAATCTTGCACTACATTTTTGTGCTAGGAAGTCACATTCGATATTGGATATCATTCCCAATAATTACATCACTTATTTGATTCCTTCATTTAGCCTACATACGACATACTCACTTCTGTGTTTTGCATATCACATACTTAGTTCGTCATAAAAAAGTCTTGTAATAATAAAGTAAAAAACGATGAATCGCATTGAAACAGCTACTATAAACTAGAACAGGTATGTAACTTCGTGAACTTCCAAAGTATTTTGGTTGTACATTTTGTAATGTATATATGTGAAGTCTTGATATATCATTAGTATTTAGTAACATTGCTAACTACTTTATAGTTTAGCCAACTAATTTTGGGCCAAAAATAAACACCTGTTTGATAAAGCAAGTTTCCTTCATCAAACACCATCAAGTACCTTATAACAGCACTCAGTGTGTTGCAAGGAACTTTAACACAAGATTCTTCACAAGAATTATCTTCAAAATCTTACCCTTATATGCTAACTTATTCTTGTCTGAACATATAAATGCCAAGATTATCATTTGCTGTTAAAAGATAATGAGATGCATAATAGAAAGGGGTTGTTTGCATGTGTTATTGATTAGTTGTGCTATAGTATAGATACATTCACCAAGGCATGGAACAAAATTTCATGTCAGTTTTCAAACCAATCAAAATTAAGAACAATGGCATTATATCTTCACTAAACTTAAGCACTAGGGGATTTCACATAAACATTGAAATTCCCTTCCCTCAAACATCTCAAATTTCCACACTGCAGTTAATTAAAATGCGCTAGAAATGGCGGTTACCTCCCTTGAGCATCACCTTCGTTAAAGTTATCCAACAACCAAACCTTTATTCTACTAACTGGGGTCAGCTACATAGATCAAATGACGCCATAATACTCATAAATCATGTTTATCGATAAAATATTGATCTCTAAGAATTTCTAAATCATTTCGCCTATCACATAAAACAATTAAGAAGTAATTCATAGTTCATCAGAAAGTTCGATGGAATTAGAACATATCTGTCACTGGAGGTTTACAATAACAACAACCATGCTTTTATCGAAAATGGGGTTGAATACATGGATAAAGAGATGCCATAACCACCCCTTACTGAAGGCTATGGCTACCAAAATGGAAATGCCATTCTACAGAAGAGGAAAGAAACAACAACATACCGGAAAAAAAACGATACCCCATAAGCTGCTAGGTCCCCAAGTTATTTGAAATCTAACCAATGGTGTGCTTTGTTTTATCATCAGAATCAATGGAGCGGTTTAGCGCGAGTAGATTGATCTTCCTTTGATTCCACATGAATCATAAACATATATCCCAAAACCCAGAGGAGAATGTATTGATAAGGAACCCAACAAAGGCATGCAAGAAGACTCATAATGCTGCCAACATACTGAGGATCTTGGATGACCCCGAACGGGAATTCAGTTACCCAAGGAATTGTTTTTCCGAAGCGTACGCCGTAGTATGTTCCAGCCTCACCAAGTAACTGATAAACCCTGTTAATTGACAATTTGATCATTATACATTTATGAACTTAAAACCAACACAGTCAAATTATTGTCCCGGATTTAAAGTAACCACATGAGAATTTTTCGAGCTCATCAAATTTCGAAGAGATAGTGATGGAAGAAAAGGGCTACAAGTTTTTAAAACCATACATTGTTTAATCAAAATGATGACATTCAACTCGGTATTTCTTCATTTATTAGTTCGTAATGGGAAAAATTATCTTTTCGGCTTCCCAGAGTGAGTGGTACTTAAGCCATAGCATTCTGTTCTCATTCACATAGAATCTGTAGTCTTCAGAATGGTTCTAGATCTGGCTTTATTCACTTACACCATTGTATCAATTTGTATATCGATCTCCGGAGATTTATTTGACAAGTAATCGTAAATGTTAGTAGCTTTAAGATCAGCTATTATAAATGACATGTGTGTATACATCATCCCATCCCCGGCGTACACTACTAAGTACTAACGCACCACTCTTAGTCTTTCTTTATCATTTATGCTACGGTTTTTCTTTGTCTCCATCTTTCTCTAGGAATTGGACTAGCTTCCATTTGATTTATTCTCCTTACAGGGGCTTCTACCAGTCTCATCTACACATGTCGAAACCACCTAAGATACAATCCTAACATCTTTTCTAAAATAGGGGGTACTTCAACTTTCTCCCTAATACATTCACTTTTAATCCTATATTCATCTCCGTCAACTTCCTCATTGTCTTGTATGATTGACCCAAGAGTTACGCCAAGATACCCAACACTTTCTTTTTAAACACGTTCCTATGGTATTTTTAAATGAATCACTCATTACTACTCTCAACTATGCAAAAAACTTCTCTAATGTACCATTTGATTAGCCAAATTGCATAAAATCTCAACTCACTAGTTAATCTTTAAGGTCAAACTTTTTTATGTACTACCAACTTATCCTCTCACAACAAATAACTAATCCCTTTCAGGGTGCATGTCTAGTGTCTGCTCACAATAAGTGTCGCTCTCAGAAATCAAGCCCTTGACCTTTTGGTTACTCTGAAGATCTAACGATGTCTTACACCACTAAACCAACGAGTTGTTGGTACAATAATTTTTTTATCCCTAGACCTTTTGGTCAAAACTTATTTTAGATGAACCTTATCCCTCAGTTCCTAATACAGTAAAAATTGCTATTAAGATCTCAAACACCATAATAACATTACATGTTGAAATTTCATGTCAAATTTCAAACAGACATATCAGCAATCATACACTACTGTAACTGTAAGAGGATACATACGAAAATCAAAATTAAAAAAAAAAAAAAACAAGTGTAAAATTTTAATCACACATAACAACAACACCCATTTCAGCAATAAAATTATTAATCAACATTGAAAAAAAGGAACCAACTTTACAAAACCCCATTATTTATTAGATCCAAAAAACATATATCATACCCATAAATCAATAAATCAAGCATTGAATCATAGAGAGAGAATGAACCTGAAGTTAAGGAATTGACCAAATGCAAAAATGGGCCAAAAGTACAAAGGAGGAGGCCAATAGAATTGAGAAACAGAGAAAAGAGAAATGAACTGAAGAAGCTTCAAGAAATGAGCAACATGAGCCATAACCTTAGATGGGTCTCTTTCTTTACCACAGAGATGAACCCATGATTGTGGCCAATTCCATAGCCAATAGTAGAATGGGAATGGTGATATCACTCCTAATGCAACAACAATACCCATCACCAATATTCAACAACAACAAGAACAAGTTCTTATGAGAGATTTGGTGAAGTGAAGTGAAGTGTTAAAAGGAAAGTGACACATAGGGATGAGTGATTAATTGGAAATGATAATATAATGATGATTATGGGTTTAGTTATGGCCCATTCTATGGACATAGATGGGTATGAATTTAGCCATTTAGGGTTGTGTGGTGTAAGATTCAAAGTTAAATTTTTAGGAGTAACATTCGATAGGAGAGACAACTATGAAAAAGTGGTGTAAAAATCAAAGTTTAATCCGGAATGATATTTATTGGGAGAGACAACTATGAATGATTTTTTTTGCACAAAATGTGAGGAATAATCTTGGTAGTAAAAAAAATGGGTTTGGGTTTGGTAGGTGGGACCTTCTTTCAACCAAATTTATTATTTTACTTTTTTTGGTAGCATGTTTAGTTGGATTTATTTTAAAGAAAATTAGTTGCCAATTTTAGGAATTCTTTAGGCTAAAGTGAGCTTTTAGCTATAACTTGCTTTAAAAAAATTTAAGTTAATTGGACAAAAATGAATTCTCTCATGTTTTTTTCTAGTTGGTTTTTAGAAAAGATTGAAACTATAGTGTTTTCCCTATTTTATTGATGATATGGATTTTGTTATGATTGAATATATGTTGTTTTGAGACTTGAATTAAAATTTAAAGTTACCAAATTTCTTTTTATCATATCTAATTCTTAATTTTAATGTAGAGTTTTTAAATTGATAAATTGACATATTCTCAAGGTTTAAAGTTCGATTCTTATGAGCGACACTTGTTGATAGAGACAACCATGAACTCCGAAAGATATTAGTTCATTATCTAAAAATGTGAGAAGATATCATTGATGGTTCCAAAAAATGATAACTTGACCTATTAAATTAGTATTACCTTTCAGACTATAAGAGTTATTGAATAGCTTAGAGGCTTATCAAATTGATGATGTATTCCTTCTAATTCTATAGTGATAATCAATAAACTTTGATTTTTGCTTCTTAAGGCTTGACCTATTTGATAATCTAATGTATATTAAACGACACATTGCTATCTTAATTTGGTTTATAATAATTTAACCATGCTTGTTTTGGTTTATGAGACTTGAATCCCATTTTGGCATTGATGTTGAAAATGATTCATGAGTTATTATCCAAGTTGACGAATCATCTTGAATGATTGGTACTTTGGTAAGGCCCAAGGACTTAACCTTCCTATTAACTAGCAGTGTACCCGTGCACTTGCACGGGTCGTTTCTTTGTTTATGCATAATGCAAATATAATATACATATATTTTATAATATTAATAAATCATGTATTGAAACATTATATTTTCCATTCATATAGGTGCAATATTAACATTGATTTTTGAGTGTATATGTAGAATATTAACAATTATAAATGTGTTTGTATAAGCATTTATTTGTTGAAAGTGTGATTATAGAAAATATTTGATTCTTAAATAACTCAATAAATAAAATTCAAATTGTATTGGATAATATCTC
>NC_032017.1:8682908-8683138 GCF_001865875.1 Lupinus angustifolius | reverse complement strand
TATTTGAATATATTTTTAGCATTCAAATATTGTATAATTAAATGTTATTTATTTGATTATGTTTTAGCTAACAATATTTGTATTAAAATAACTCATAAATTAAAAACACACTAAGTTAGGATCTGACAGATATTTTTCAATAAATTTAATCAAAATAATAAAAAAGAGTATAATAATTGATTTGTTATATTACTAATTAAAATACATATATTTTTTATGAATATATATAC
>NC_032017.1:8638904-8682808 GCF_001865875.1 Lupinus angustifolius | reverse complement strand
TATTCTTAGATTAATGATAAACATTAAATTATATATATAGATTAACAAAAAGTAGGAAGAAAAATATGTGAGGAGGAGGTGACATGTGACATGAAAGAAAAAATGTAAGGAGAAAATGACATGTGGCATGAGGGAAGGAGAAAGTGACATGTGGTATGAGGGAAGGAGAAAGTGACATGTGGCATGAGGGAATGAGAAAGTGACATGTGACATGAGGGAATGAGAAAGTGACATGTGACATGAGGGAATGAGAAAGTGACATGTGACATGAGGGAATGAGAAAGTGACATGTGACATGAGGGAATGAGAAAGTGACATGTGACATGATGAAGTTTTTTTATTATATTGTTAATAGATTTGGATAAGAAACCTTATTCTATAGGTGATCAATTTTCATTGATTTGATTTATGGCCCATTATTCGTGTATATTTCGTCTCAGATGTGATCATATAGTAATTCTCAAATCTTATGAGTTGTGCTATGCCATTGATGCTTCGCTTTGAAGGATGTAAATCTTCTTTTATGCTTTTGTTTATTGATAGTAGTGTAAATAATGATTTTCAAGACAAACAAATTATCAAGAGTCTAGTAGATTAACCTAGGCCTTCTAAAAAAATTCAAACTTTTGTCTCAAGGCTATGAAGATTTGAAAGGAATGTTTGAGGGAAAATATCAATATTAACTAACTAAAAATCTTATAAATAGGGGAGGATTTATAACATTACCATTTTCTAATCACTATCAACATAATTAATAAAGGATTAATAGATTAAATATATCAATATAGTAATCCAAAATAATATATATGAATATTGTATAATATAATTAGATGTCTCTCTAATGTAAAGATATGTACACGGTTAATTTATAATTAACATTCATTTGTATTACTTATGTTTTAAAGAAAGTCAATAATAATAAAATAAAGTTACTAACCATATAAAAATTTATTAGAATATTTTTTTTGTAATAGTAACTAATTCCTTTTGGAATACGCGACTATCCTCCCAACAAATGATGTCCCGAACGGAAGTGAACTCATTTGGCAGACTTGTTTGAAGGGTAAGAAAATCCATATAAGAATATATCATCCTCTTTCCTATTATCCCTTTTTGTGTGTTGTGGATTGTGTTACAACACCAACACTATGTTACTTATCTCTTCAATCTCCAAGTTCACTTCTTCTCTCCCATGCAACCACACTTTTCTTCATTCTTCTTCTCTTCAAAACCTTTCATCATTCAAACTCACAACAACAACAACTACTACTACTACTACCAAAATTCAAAGCATTGGAATTGGAAGAGAAGAACCATCATATTCTTCTGAATCACAACAACAACAACAACAACAACAACAACAACAACAAAAACAAGTTAGGTTTGATCCTAAAGATGGTGTTGCTGTTTACAAACCAAAATCATATCAAGTTCTTGTCGATGATGCTGCCAATTCTCTTGCTTTTGCTCTTCAGGATGGAAAACTTCGACTTGAGATAGATTTCCCGTATATATATTTTTTCATTTTCCTTGCATTTTTGCTTTTTATCAATGCAAATTAGTGACCCCATTTGGTAAAAACTCTTACTTGCAAGAATAATTGATCTTTTCAATTAAAAAAAAAGTGATTTTTTATATATTTACATATCACTTCACGCACTTGCAAAAGTGGAGTTTAAAAAAATGCTGATTTTTTAGAAGCTATAACTTCTAAAAAAACACTTTTTTTTAATGAAGAAAGATGATTTCCCTTATATATGTTTTCTGTTTCCTTGCATTTTTGCTTTTTATGAATGCAAATTAGTGACCCCATTTGATAAAATCTCTTACTTGCAAGAATATTTGGTCTTTTCAAATAAAAAAGTGATTTTTTTTATATTTGTATATCAGTTCTCGCACTTGCAAAAGTTGAGTTAAAAAAATGCTGATTTTTGAGAAGCTATGTTTTTTACCTTCTAAAAAAATCACTTTTTTTTTAATGAAGAAAACTGATTTCCCTTATATATGTTTTCTGTTTCCTTTCATTTTCACTCTCTCTGAATTCAAATTAGTGATCCTATTTGATAAAAAGTTTGATTTGAAATAACTCAGGCTACTTTGTTTATGCTTTTTTCAGATAAGAAAGTGATTGTTTTGATAAATAAAAAACCATTTTTGATGTTTGTAATTTTGTATATTTGTTTGGTAATAGCAGAAGCTGAAAATTGGCTGAAATTCTGTTTTTTTCTAGAAGCTATATTATTCAGCTTCTCAAAAAATCACCTTTTCTAGGGAAGAAAACTTATGTAGATTCACTTTTTTTGGCCTAGCCAAAAGGGATTAATAGCTTATACTGTTTGGGTTTTGAACTCTTTGATGTGGTTTCTGTGTGCTTCACTGATTTTTCTCCCTGTGGTTGTGTATGCAGGCCATTGCCGAGTGACATATCCTCTTATAAGGTATTTTTCTTTGCTCTATGTCTCTCATCAAACAAACATTATCAACTCAATCATTATTCATAGTATCTAGGCGGCATGCCTTTCGATGCACTACTAACTATTAAGTTCCTAAAGCTTCGATTATGCTCTATCGAATTTAAATTTTTGGTGATCTTTGCAATGTTGGGAATTCTATTCAAGTGTGAGTGTTAAGTTAAAATCATGCCTTGGTAAGAATGAGTTAAGCGAAAAACATATAAGTGGAATGAACTACAGATTTAGAACATAATGGAGTGAAACGAAATGTTCTTTTCGTTCCACTTCCACCCCTGTTGGGTATATTAACTGTGAAATGTTACATTGAATATGAGGGGATCTGTGAAAAAGTTTATAAGTGGAAAAACCTATGGAATCATTATCTTAATGTTTTAGCTCAAGACGTGGTGTCTCACTTATGGGTGACTCTTCACTCTTCCTATGCCCGATAACAATGGGACTCCCTGGTGGTTGGAGGTTCCCTGGTCGCAGACGGGTCCAACAAATGGTATCAGAGCTAATGATTTCACTGAGACATGTTGGACTTAAGGGGGAGCGGGGGCCATGGACCAGTAAGTGTGTGTTACTCACACTTGACGAGAGGGGATGAGTGGAAGAATTTATAAGTGGAAAAGACTCGTGAAACCATTGCCATAAGGTTTTGTCTCAAGGTGTAGTGTCTCACTTATGGGTGACTCTTCACTCTTCCCATGTCCAATAACAATGAGACTCTCAGGTGGTTAGAGGGTCACTGGTCGTAGACATGCCCAACAACCCCTCTTAGTAGAACCAAAAGGTTCCACTTTTGACCCCTTATCTTTTTCAACTCTATTTATAAAATATACCCAACATAGGGTAGGACATGTTATGTTGCCCACTACTACGGTTTCTTGCTTAGTTCATTGATGAAGATCTCTCTAGCTTTTGGGCTCCCCTATGACCTAACAGACAGACGCGGTATTGTTATTGACAGTGCCATACCTTGTCCGGGAGCATATAGTATTTTATTATGCCTATTTATACGCTCATTTCATCTACTATTCTTTTTACTAGTGGTCTATTTCAAAATATCAATCCATTTAGTTGATTTTTATATCAATAATCTATGCGAGTCTAACAGAGGTTTCATGCTTGAAGATCATGTTGTTGTTGACTACTTGAATTATTGTGAGGCATGCTTCTTTTCTGATTACGAAATTTTCTCAAATTCCTAAATATTTCAAGGGATCTTCAGATGATTTCATTGATGCCAACATTCAACTTGCCTTGGCTGTTGTAAGGAAGCTCCAGGAGACAAAAAAAACCAGAGCTTGCATAGTAAGAACTAAGCAGACGCATTTCTTTTTTCCCTTCCGAAGCAATAAGTACTTATTTTATCTATAACGTTTGACCTTTTTACTGTAGGTATTCCCTGATAAACCAGAAAAGCGTCGTGCCTGTCAGTTGTTCAAAGCGGCTTTGGATTCAGTAAGGAAAAATAACTCATTATGAATTTGTTCCTCGTGTTTCTAATGAATTAATTGATTCCTATTGAATTTATGTAATTATTTATGAAGTCGTGCCAACAAAAGATCGCAACATTGGAAAATTTTAAGTATTTAAACTAGTTACTGTCACAAATGTCCTTTAAAGTCAAGAATAAGATTTAATCAATTGGCATGGATTCGGACAAAAGATATCATATTTATATCATAGCCTTCCGTATTTTGAAGTGTTATATTTTGTTTTACTTCCAGATTGACGGCGTTACCATAGGTTCCTTAGATGATGTCCCTGGTGGACCATTGACTTCGTTTTTCAGATCTGTTAGGAGCACCCTTGATTTTGACTTCGAAGATGACAATGAAGGTTAGTTCTCAGCGAAAAGTTGCATTACCACACCTTTCTAAGTACCATAGTCAAAACTTATGAATGACTATTTATCAAATTCTTTTCAAGACATATATCGGTGATGTAGTGTTGCTTTGTAAATCATGTGCATGATAAAAATAATAATTCGGCACTTTCATTTCTTACAAACACAGGTCGTTGGCAATCTAGTGAGCCTCCATCACTCTACATATTCATTAACTGCAGTACACGCGAACTTGGTTATATAGAGAAGTATGTGGTATGGTGTCTCTGCCATTAGAAGGTTTCCGGAACTTTTTTCCAGTTCCAATTTTTTATTTCCTTATGAAATTTCGTCACATCTTTATCTGCATTGCCATGGTCTTGCTTTTTTAGTCAGAAAATGTTTAGTTTCGATTCATTGGCAATAATTTGCAATAATATACAATAACTTCAATCCTTTCATATGATTTTTCATCAGCATATAAGATTCTGCAATCTATAGAGTTTAGCTTCATAAGTCTATCCCTCATAGCACCAAGGCCTTCAATCTTAAAACTTTATCTAGGCTCTGGTTTTGATGACCTTTATTGGCAAATTGTATGATTAATTCTTAATACATAAGAGTTATCTGCAACAACAACCAAACCTTTATCTCGGCTACATGGACCGAACGATGCCATAATACTCTATCATAAATTATTTTCATTCACAAAGCATTGAGCTCTAAGTCTTTCTTTATCATTTCCTGTATGGTTTTTCTTGGTCTCTCTCTTCCGTTATATGCAATTAAAAATAATATATTCTGTGCACTAGCTTTACTTAGGTGCTATAGCTTAATGCATATCTTCTATTGTTACTACTCGAATTTTGCAGGAAACATTTGCTTCGTCAACACCAACACTTTTATTTAATCTTGAACTAGACACATTGCGGTATATGCTTTTACGTATTTTTTCTTCATTTATGCCTAAATCCTTAACTTCTTAACATATGTTTTTATAGAGAAAATTTCTTGAATTTACAGTGCTGATTTAGGCCTTCTAGGCTTCCCAACCAAAGATTTGCACTACCGCTTTCTTTCTCAATTCACCCCAGTGTTCTATATTCGAATCAGAGACTATTCAAAGGTACCCTTTATTGAGTTAACTCTAGATGTTGATCATTTCCTCTATTCATGGGGATTGGTTTTTAACCCTTTTTTGTTTCATAGACAGTCGCAATAGCACCTTATATTGTCAATTACAGCGGAGCTGTGTTCCGGCAGTACCCAGGTATGGCTATATATTTAGAAAAGTGATATATCCTGCTACAAATCCACCTACACCATAAGAAAAGTAACAACATTGTGTTGCAAGATGGTAATTTGTTTATTAATGATTAGTTTGCAAGTTATATGTCACTTTCTTGTGGTGTAGGAGGATTTGTAGGAGAATTTTATAGGATGATATATCATTATTCTTATATTTATATGGGCTTTTGTACACACAAAAGCAGATGCATACATGTCTATAAGCATGTTCATATCTTAATTTTTTTTATCTATCAATAGTGTGATCACACATTACATCAAATGAATGTTAAGGTTAACCAAAACTGGAATACAGTGCTAAGAAAGTTGCAAAAGTAGTGTGATACTGTGATAAACTACTGATTTTATTATACCTATGATAATAGCATCTGACCTGACAAGGAAGTCATTTTTTCAGTCTATGTAACATGTTTTTTTAATAAAAGAATGTTACTATTTACTTCCCTTTATAGCCAGGGACAGTGTTTCTACTCTGGTGTCTGGGCCTAATTAGTGAGGGAAATAAGAATATGGCCATATTTTCTTCCGGTTTCTTGTTACTCTTTTAACGGTCAAAATTTGATTGTTGTGGTTATTCAATTGACTTGGACAAATCCCTTAAAATGCCTGGTGAATGATAAAAAAATTAGCTTTGTCGTCCATGCTCTTTTCTGGTGCATATTACATGGTAATTAAGAGCAGTATATCCATTCCTATAATCGAGTGGCGCCATATATTTTGCCAGCGGTTAATACCGGATACACAACAATTGTATTTGATTCATATTGTATGACTAATATACTTTAATTTACCAATAATATGGATGTTGCACTAAATTGTTTCATCATAATCTTGTTCAGGTCCTTGGCAAGTAATGCTTAAACAAGCAGATGGTTCTTACGCTTGCGTAGCAGAAAGTGCTACGCGCTTCACCCTTGGGGAAGTTAGTTCACAAACTTCACCGCAATTTCGTTTTAACTCCTACTACTTTCATATTAATCTATTGATTTATATAGGCCAAGGAAGAACTGTTGAGGGTCCTAGGACTTCAAGAAGAAGAGGGAAGCTCTCTCCAGTTTCTTCGAAGAGGCTACAAGGTGTTTTTCTTATTAATCTTCTCTGTAATTTTATGCATGCCTTCACCATGGTGGCTTTCGCTGTATTTATTTATATTGGTATTCTTCTTCGCGATAAAATTTGCATGTTTTTGTGGTCTCACATATTCATCCTTTATAGTGTTATTGATGTCCTAAAAACTTTTATTAAGCACTTTTTCGGCAAGCACTTGAACAGACTTATAACATGAGAGCTTATGACTTTCATGTAAGTATTTTTAGCTTATTTCATAAGCTTCTCTAATAAGCTTATTGAAAGTAGCTAAAAAACACATAGGAGTTCATAAACTATTTTCATAAGCTCTTCCAAACACTTTCTTAAGTGTTTATATGATACAATATACTCAAATAAGCTCTTCCAAATTGTTACTTTTTTTCTTCGTATTCTTAGTTCTGTTGTTCTACCTGCATAACTCTTCATCCTATTCAAATATTTATTCAAGTGGATTGAGTGAATTCTTGTATGTAACCTGGATATTTTGTGAGTATCGAGTTCGTTCGGTTTCTTGCTATTGTGTTTTTTGTTATAAATTTTGTAACTTATTTTGGCCATGTTTCTAGTTTATTGATAAAGTTCTCTGAATTGTGTAATACTGCAGTCAAGTACATGGTGGGAAGAAGATTTTGATTTGGAAGTATCTTCTGCATGGAGGAGTTGAATAATATATAGTATCACAAGAGATTGTGTTTTGTTGTATCCACATGTAGTGGACACTTTATATACTATATAATCAAGGAATGCATTTTCTAAATGCCCTCTTTTTTTTTTAAAATATTCTTTAAAATGTGTAATATTTTGCCATCTATGTAACCCATTTGTGTCATGTTTTCTTCATCAATTGTAACATGTATATTATGTTTGATATAGCATATCCCTGAAAGATGGTTGTTATTGATGCATTTTATAAAAGAAAGTGTGGCCTGGTATACGAGTTTCATACCTAACTGAGACCTGGGATAATAGATGTACGTAACTTTATCTTCACAAGGGAATATACTATTTCCAAGATTTAAACTCATAATCTTTAGGTTGAAAGCGCATTGTGCCTATCATGCAAAACACAGTGAAGTGTTCATTCGTCATTGAAGTTATAATTTAAAAAGACAATAAAATCCGATATTGGTATTAGTATTGGTGCTTGATAGATGAGTTAATGAAGCACCAATAATTGTTCATGTTGTTTACTCCATTTTTTAGCAAATCCAAATGTCAAGTTGGATTATTGTTTACATGAGGGTAAGGATTGAAAACTAAATAAAAAATGAAGACACCAATGTTCATTGAAATTCAACAAATCTAGAATTTTTATATCAGCTGATGATTACATTTTTTACAATTTTAGAAGGACAATCACACTCTACATGAAGACATTGTAATTAGTCCTCATAACAGAAAAACATATCAATCATTCTTCATCACCAAGAGCACTAAAGTCAGGTTCTGAGGGCTTCTGGATTTTCGCCAAGTCCATAGAACTCGAACCACGAAGTCTACGACCTTGAAGATTAGCAGCAAAGCGCGAAGCATAGATAGTTGAACCAAGTCCAAACCTCTTTGATGATGAACCTTCACTATGTGGAACCAAGGCTCTTGCAGAATCATTACCACCATCATCTGAGTCATAGAAGTCTTCTTCCTCCTCCTTCCTGCGCTGTTCCGCGACTTTCCTCCTCATATGTCTCCTCCATGCAGCTTGAATGAAGATTGCAGCCCATGTTCTCCACTGCTGCGAGTAGAAACGGAACGTGTGCTGAACTTGTCTACTATGAATGTGCCTGAACTGTGAAGCAACAAACTTCAACTCTTCTGCTTCCAATGCAAATGCCTCTACTTCATTTATAGCCTTCACTGTCCTTGTAGATGATGGCAAGTTAGCTGCGGATTTCGGATCCAGTGCCCATGTTAGTAGCTCTTCACCGCAGAAGTCGGCTTCTTTTAGAAGACCTCGGTTGAAAAAACCACTTCTTCCACCATCTGTAGTTACACTTTCGAGACGACCGCGAATGATGAAGAGCATCTCATTAACTGGATCTCCTTCCCTAACTATGTAAGTGCTTTCGGTATACAAACTAGGCTTCAATCTCTCGCATATAGCGTCAAGCAAGCGTTCTTCCATGTTAGCAAAGAGAGGCACCTGAATTATACATAACAGTACTGAGAAAATGAAGACATAGGTAGTGATTGGTTTGTTTTTTGTTTTCTGTCCTAGTTGATCCCGATTCGACATTACCAATATATTGATTTTTCACCAAAACCAAATACTTTTGTCTATAAATACTGCATATTTATTCCAGTCATAAATCTATTTTCTTCAATTTCAGTTGATCTGTTTTCACCAATAATTACAAAAAAGACAAAACTTAGATTTTGTTCTGCATGCTCTTGTGGTGCTGTTTTTCAATAATAATGTAAGTTGTGTAGAAACTCATAACTGAAAAAGCAACACATTCCCATCACAAAACTTAGAAAATGAGAAACAAAGTGATAACAAAGAGTAATTTTTGTAATGAAAACATATAAACTGAAAATAGAAACATGAACCAAACCTATGGCCACCTTTTAGATGTATAACAATAAGACATGTCAAATAGCACAAGCCAGAGTACACACTGAACTCACCCTTCTAACCAAATTCAAGCAAAGATGTCGTTTAATATCTCTTCTGAGATCTTTTGGAAGACTCTGAACCAAATTCTCTTCATCTACTCCTCTTGTGTTCAGCCACTTGTATTGGTCATACTTTCTGACTCTTTCCCTTAGCTCCGGAGGAAGTAAACGATGATGCATCCACTGCTCAGAGTCGCGTCTTTTGATCCTCATTTCCTCGAGACGAACTGACATTGATTGAAGGTATGTCTGTCCATTTGCATAGATAACACAAAAAGCTTAGAACTATAGTGAAAATTTGTTAGTTACTTTCCTCAATGTGACATGTACATGTAATGTTATACCATTTTAAAAGCATAAGGATTGTATGAGGAGTAGCATGAACAACCAAAAGTGTTAGATACAAGAGTGTTGTAAAATTTTATTGAACACTTTTGAGAACTCTAGTAATTTTGTTGTATCCATTAGATTAGAACATTGGAATATGATTCAGTAATATAATAGTCTCTCTTTCCTAAGCATTATGTTTAGAAATATATGTTAATGTCTTTAACTTACTTCTTATCAAACAAAGGTGTAGACAGAAAATTGATATAATTGAGAAATGGATTGAATCATTTATTTGTAGAGATGATTCCCACTATTATATTATGTCAATCAATATATCAGTTATCATTGTCAATAAATGAATATGTATAGTGAATTTTTTGTACCTGCATGTTTCCAATGAGAAGAGAAAAAAGGACTAGCCCCATAATAGCTATTACAATGGAAAACAAAACCTCTCCAGGGTAAGTACTAGTTAGAAGCCCCTGTCCAAGTGTACTGTTAAACATAAAACAGAAGGTTCTTAGGCTTGTAAAACTTGAGAAGAAAAAATAGCAATTTCAAGTGCATTCAAATACACACATGACCAACAAGGATTTGGTCTAGTGGTGTAAAGTCCCGCTCGATCCCCAGAATGACTAAAAGGCAAAGGGTTCGATTCCTAGGATCGACACTTGTTGGGAGGGACAGCCACGTACCACGAAAAGGATTAGTTCCTTACCCATAAGATGGGGGTACTATTGGTAGGTGAAGATAGTAGTTAAGAAATAACAATGAATTATGAAGCTTGTTACCACACATAAGTATTTACAACTTTATTGCTTGGACATGTGAGGTATAAGTGTCAACATGTCATCTTATAGTGTTAATTACAAAGTCAAACTGTCATAATACTATTTTGAATCAATAGGAACAAAATATATTTGCGAAGGAAATCTTGTGAAAATTAAGAATACTAGACAACATTCTTAAAAAGAAATTACATTGATATCCTCTGATGTTTAGCTTAATTACATTCGGCACATCTGTTGTTTTAAAAGCTGCATTCACGTATAGGCCGATGTAATTACACTTAGCACCTCTACATGGGTGGTAAATGTAATGATAAGTAGATCTTAAGGGAGGTAATTGTCACTTTCGAAACATCAGAGGATGTCGAGCGCCAGAGTGTAACTAAGCTAAACATCGAGACGTTAGTGTAATTTCGCCTATTCCTAATTCATTGCTGGCACCAACTAGTACTAGTGGACTTTCATGACTCACTCTACATGTCAAACATATGCAGATAGTGTTATAAGTATTTAGAAAAACAGACCAAGGAATATACCTCAAGTTTTGAAGGCCCCACCATAAGCAGTAACAGAATTTAGGAAACACTTCTATGGAAGCAACAATACCAGATTGTATAGCTTGAGTGAAGATTCCATAATTAAATTGCGAGTCTTCCTCGCCGGAGCAGCGACTTCTAAGAACAGTTTGGCTGATATTTCGCCAACTTTCATACCCTGGAATATGCTTATTAGAACTCCCACAGTACAAGAAATGTACATAACAATTTCGAACTTCTTTACAAGCTTCCTTCCAACAAGTATCATTGCGTTCTATGGCTAGTAAGTACCACACAGAACCTGTTATCTGTCACATTAAGGAAAAGAATCTCATTAGAATGAACTTCTTATCGTATGAGGAGGAATTCGTTTACCCGATGTAAACCATTTTGCGCTTGAAAGTAAGTGTTGAGTGAAAAAAGGCGAACACCGGAATGAACGAATCTATCCTTTATTAGTACATTCTCTTCATGCTTTACTATGTTATCCTTTATGGAACAAGAAATGGATCATTTTATGGCATGCACTTACATGACTAGCAAGCATATACCAAATCAAATAGTACATGGCACCAAGAAGTGCATTTTCGGAAAAAACACCAGCTGTCTTTTTAACTTCTGAAGCTAAGGGTAGAAATCGTAGAAATCTCGGAAAATATTGCAGGATGACAATTCTTAACAGTGCTGTTTTTGTGGCTAAAACCTCTGCTCGTCTTGTTTTGTAGAGATACTTCCACACTATAATCTGCAGTGAACATGTAGATATATAACTGAACTACATTGGCAAAACAAATGAACAAATCTTACTCAAATCATCGACCTATCATTGCGGTTGAGTTTAGTAGCCGGCCTTCAACAACAATGGCACAAACACCAGACACTAACAGACAGATACTAAGCCATGGGCAATGTCCAAAACATAGGACACGGTACAATTGATGTCGTGTGCGTAAGCACGAGAGGGAGCAAGCAAAACGAAGTTAAGTTGAACATGACAGAAGATCTAACAAATTGAGAATTATGAACATTCAGAACACTCCAATTAAAGATAGGTGAAACATTATGAAGTCGACAAACCTGTGGCATAGGCAGCACAGAAATGAAGTCGACAATGAAGTAACGTTGTAAGTATCGCTTGGCAATCTGTGCAGGATCTATGACAAGTTCACCTCTTCCGAATACACGAGATGAAGGTGCTATATAAGCAGTGCGGAACTGAAAACTTATGCGGATGAGATAAATACAATCGAATATTGTTCGCAGCGTAACAGCGAAACTCGCTAGCTTGTTATCTATGGCGAGGCAAAATGATTTGTGGTTGAAATAAGGAAGATAAAACAAGAAAGGATCACAAGCTACTGAAAATATGCAAAGAAGCTCGAAAAACTTGTTCCAATACAGAAGGTTCTTATCTTGAGGATCAAATACTTTTTTCTCCGATACTCTAAGATCTTCGGGGAACACTGACCAAGTGACTCCACTTCTGAGCGATCTTCCGAGTGTTACAAGTCCATCTGATCCTCTCTTCACTCCTTGCCTAAACGATTTCGATGGAGTCTTTTTACCGCGACGACGAAAAGGAAGACAATCTAAGTTAAATCTTAATTTCTTCATTCCGGTTGAGCTAGATGGCAATGACAAATCATCCAGTTCATCCAACCTACATCATCCACTGTATGTTAACAACTTAGCCTCCTTCTTTCACACCTCTAAAGAATAACTTAGCAAGAATGTAACAAGAAAATGGAATTAAAATCAAAAGATTAGATTAATATCAACTATCATGGTCGAGTAAATACTTATTTTAGTCCCTCATGTTTTTCAACCTTACCAGTTTGGTCGCTCAAATTTTGAAAAACCCAAAATGGTTCCCAAACATTTCAAATATGGGTCAAACTAGTCATTACCAATTGTTGTAAAACATGCTAAAAAAGACTAATTTGACCTACATTTGAATTTTTGGGTACCATTTTGGCTTTTTCAAATTTTGAGAGACCAAAGTGATTAGATCGATCAATATGAGAGACTAAAATAGATATGTACCTTCTAATAACAATTAATATATGAACTCCAAAACATATTTTGGACATGTTAAGTTTAAGTACAACAGAAAGAGAAATGTTATATGATTATATACCTTACAAATTTCTCCATTTGGCCACCAATATATTGTGACTTATAACCATTGTCAAACATTTTGAAGAAATATCATAAAGTTCCCTCCACCAACGATACCAAATCTCTCTAGAACTTTCCTGTAATATGAGAAAGTCTAGTGTCCTGCAATGCAGAAGAAACATATAGTAAACTAATAACTCAAACACAGAAATTTTCCAATAACATTTTTTCTTGTCTTAAATCCTCCATATGTGGAAGACACATTTAAGGGGGAAATACTCTCTCGATATCTATCTTTCTTTCACAACACTCGAACCTAACACAATGCTTAAGGTGAACCAAGCTTCTTGTCATTTAGAGATGGTCAGTGATTCAAATTGAAGACAATAATACGTGATGTGGCTGCAATATTGCGGTGACCGCCACTACCGCAATAACATTACAATTGTGGTGTGACATTGAATCACAATTATGTTGTCGTATTTGTCCGCAACACAACTGCATGAGACAACATTTGAATTTCATTGGACTGCATGAAATTCAGAAATATTTCAGACCACAACGATCGTAATGTGTATTGTAATCACAATTATAGCAATAACGATCGCAACCGCAATTTAAAATATTGAGTAATAACAATCTGATATGGCATTTTGGTGGGTTGCCAAGATGTATATTGTTAAATTGAAAATGCATAATCCTAGAAATACATTGATCATATTGTTTTTTTCCTCAACAATCCTATCCCCTGGGTGAAAATTAACAAAAACATAATCATGTATATTACATTTCTAATAAGAATTGGAAGGATAAAAAATGGTAATGTGGGTATGAATATGAACATACAATGATAATGATTGATGGGAGGGAGATGAATCTAGAAAGAGAGAAACCTCGTAATGGTGGAGGCTTCTTTAGATTAATTAAGGAATAATCGTTATGGCGGTTATATGTTTCCCCGCCAAGATGATTCCTTGCATGCCCATGCATGACTTATATATATATAGAGGATGTGGGAGAAATTTTAGCTTTTTTGGTAATAAGAAGTGTACGTGAAACAAAACTTTAACTTTTTTGTTATTCTTATGGATGGTAAGAGGGTGAATCGAGTGTAGGTAGTGTTTTCGCGTACCCATATTTACACTATTTAAGGGTACACACACGGGTAATGAGTATTTGCGGGTACTTAATGAGTTTTTAAGTTTCAATATATATTTTATAATAATCAATACATATAAAATAATTATTACATGACTAATAAAATTTGTGTAAATGCTAAATTTATTATATATTTCATTCATTAAAATTCATTATAAAATAATACAAAAATGGATAATATATAGTTATAAAGTAATAATAAAAATGTAACACATATAAATTATTTTTTGGTAGTAAGATGTGTATCTCAGGAATTGAAACTTTAACTTTTTAGTTATTCTAAAGATGTAATGAAACCTTACACCATTATATCAATATTTTATTGTTAAAAGATATTTTAACTTAAAAATGATAATAATTAACATGTAAATGATTGATATTAAAATATAAATGTACATGATTTTTATATTTAAAGTAATTACATGATTATTGACTAAATTTTAATCTCTATCATTCATGAACGATTATATGATTCAGATATATTATTCTCATCATACATGTTTTTGAATTCACACACGCATATATAGAGAGCGTCTCATATGAGAACAATGTCATATTATGACAAATGAGAACAATTAATATTGATCATTTGACCTTATTTGAATAATTAAGATTAAATGATACATGCATATGACTATCATGTGATCAATAATTAACTTTCAATCATAATAATTCATTATTGTGTGTAAGGATCACATTTATTGGTCTATCAATTTTAATATGAATTATTCTTTTATTTATACTAGTGTGTACAGGCACTTCGTGCCTGCCGGCGAATATTGTGTGATACTACATGTTCAATTTTTATATATTTCATTTTAAGATAACTTATAATGTATTTGTTGTGTTCGGTGTACTTTATATTATATCTTTTTGTGTTTATGATAATGTTTAATTTAATGTGAGATATGTATTGGTGGTAGTTGCTTATATAGGAAACGAAAATTACACCATGAGGGAAGTTATTTCAAGTTTTGACTTTATATATACTAGCGTGTTGACATGCACTGTCAACCCGCTTTCCTATCATTTGTAATGTATAGTTTGTATTTTATAAATTCAAATATAATTTTTTGCGCTAAATTTACGGTTGAATTTATTCAATTGGTCTAATATTCAATTTTTTAAATACACTTTTAAAATAAGAAGATAATAATGATAAAATAAGAAAATAATATTATATGGTTTTTTAGTAAATATTTAATAATATATATATATATATATATATATATATATATATAAGAATTTAACATTTATTCACTACTTATTACATCATATACTCATCACTAAATGTGTATTACTTTAAAAAAGTAAATAATGATTAATATTTTTACTTAAAAGAGATAATATTGATTAATATATAAACGAGGATAATATAATAATAGTTTAAAAAACTCTTAAATTTTAAAAAGGTTTTTTAATTTTAATCACAAATTAGCAAGTTTGGTTGAGAGGGAAAAAGGAAAAAGGAAAAAAATCACATTAATGAATGGGGGAGGTATGATCATAAAGTACATCTTCTGTCCCAATATGTTTAATACTCTATGTACCATTTCATTTTCATTTATCATAAAATATAAACTTAACTTATATTAGTTAATGTTTTACTTTTCTAACTAATGAAATACAACATAGGGTGATACAAACTTTAGGATAAAATATGATGTCGGTCAAATAGAAATAATGAAATGAATAGTGTGTTTTCATTTTTTATGACCAATAGGTTCTTCATTTAAAACTTTCATTTAAGTAGATTTATTTAAATATTTTTTTGAAAGTGAACTTATTAAAAAAAGGAAGAAAATATTAAATAGTTGGGCCACTTTACCAACCATTTTTTCTTCTACTCAAATTTCCACCTTTGTTCCTAAAGACACTCTTTTTTGGCAAAGTGCTCTTATCCTCTTTACTAAAACTTCAAACATTTACTTATCTAAAACACTTTTCATTTAGTTGGATACTATTGATGTCACCTAAAATTTGGTCATTAAGATGAAAAGTTTAATGCGTGAAATGATAAATAAGTTGAGAGTTCGAAAAAGCTTGTCAATATTAGTTTTGTAAGTAAATTATTGTTTAACTGAATTAATGACAATAAGCAAATGTAGCTGGCAATCATAAATAAAACATTTAGATGGTAAATGATGATATTAATGTTTTTGACTAGTCATCTTAGAAGAGTTCATCCATAAGGAAAATGATATATCATTATACTATATTCTTCTATTAATCCACCTACTCACGTAAAGATGATATGTGTCACAATAATATACTTTAATTATTAATGATTGATTTATTTAAGAAGAAAAATGAGTGGTTTTTGAAAACAATAGAATGGAATTAATGGTGATGAAGTTTTTTTTGGGTACAATGGTATATGTTTACCCGTGTGAATAATGAACTACTCTTTTTAGGGTGTCTGATTATTCTTCTCAGTAAGTGTCGCTCTCAGGAATTGAATCCTAGACATTTAGATCATTATGAAGATCTATTGGAGCATTACACCCATTTAATTATATCTACAATAACATCAAAGTATTTATTATTGTATCATCATAAAGAGGGTGACGCCATTAAAAAAACGATACTAATTAATGTCTATTAAGCCAATACAACATAAACATCAACATTAAAATATTACTAGTATGGCATAATTAGAGTCGATGTAGTAGCCAATGATAACTTTATTGGAAAGAGATCCTTTGTCCTAAGAAAATCATACCTCATGTATCAAGCCAATAAAATCTCATAGAATAGTGTACAAATATTAATTTATGTTATTGTAAATTTTACTTTTAATCAAATAACATTTTCTAATTGGATGGAGACACTAAATGAGACAGGCGATCCCCATCCAACTTTATGATGTACAGAGATCCTCTATCCTAAAATGAGTGTGTTCTCTATCTCTAATAGCCAATGAAATTTTAGTAAATAATATAAAAGTAATAGTATTTTTTATGACTTTTGAATGTCATTTCTTTATTGGATCAGGATGCGAACAAAAACATGAATGAAATAGTTGATCTTCATTCCTTTCTAATAGTAATTGACCTCTTTGTAAAAAACTATAAAATATAATTTTTTTTAACAAATACTTGCTAAAAAAATTAATATTTTAATTTATATTATAACTGATTTAGCGCAGAAAAAGTAAGTGGTCCCAGTGATAGAATCACCCTAAAAATGAAATTGTCAAGCATATATATAGATGACAGAACCACCCTATTAATTCATCATTTCATCTTTTATTTGGGTGCTGCCATTTGAGAAATTCATGCTTTGGAACCAAGTTAAGTGTCATTAGAATTTGTTTAACTTCAAAATATTTTGATCTTACGGTCTCTCCTTCTTCGTACATTCTTACGAGTGGTTAGAGGTTCCCTAGTTACGGACAGGTGCAACAAATATCAGACTAAATGGTTTGACATCTGACAGGATAGACTTAATGGGAGCAGATTGCTAAATGTGTGTTACGGAGACTTGAGAGTAAGCGATGTTGAATATATTCAAGTGTGAATATTATAATTAGATATGAGTAGAGGAGGATCCAAAGAGTTCACATGCGAAAAATATCATGAAACCATTGTTTTATCGTTTTGGTTTAAATTATGTGTCTTACTTGTAATTCTTCATTCTACTTATGCTATATGCTAGATAACAATGTAACTCTCAAGTGCACCATGATCAGTGATGGGTCCAGCACTGGCTTTACCAGTTGAAGGAAATCAAAAAAACGTTTCAGAAGAATGTTGTATTTGATTGGTCAATGTTCAGATGAACGTTTAAGGAATGATATAATGCCAGTATATCTGTCAAAAGGACAGATTTGTAATACTAAATATGTGACTGTCTATTCAAAACTGAGCCACTTTGTCTTTTTCGGTATAACTAAGAGTATTTTCTCACCGAATGAGCAAAAAAAAAAGTGTTATGTTCGATTCCAGATATTTGTTAGTAAGGACAGTCGCGAAACCCGAAAGAGAGCCACTTGCCTTTCTTTGGTACTACCAAAGATATCATATCATCTTATAGAATTAATTTTTTTTATAGGTGTTTATATGTGTGATTATACCTTCCAACAAGTATCGCTCATGAAATTTCTAGTTAATTATACTAATATGATATGTCAGATTTTCAATTAGTATTGGTTGTGCGACTGCCCCTCCCAACAAGTATTGCTCACGGGAATCGAACTTTGACATTTTGTTCATATTGTAGATCCGTTGAGGCCTTATATTACTATATCAATGCCTTGTTGATAGATCATAAGAAATTGTTTGATTTTTTGTTTTATTCAGAAAAAGGCATACATGAATTATGTAACATGTTTCTTGACTTTATTAAACTCTAGTTTGAACAAACTTTTGCATCTTGTTTTTGCTTTCAGTTCTATATTCTTTTCGATTTGATTACTGGAATTGAAGAAACATTGACATGTTTGAAGCTACAATGGAGAAGACAGGGTTGAATTCAAAGAATAAACTCACAACATTCTTTGTTGTAATTTTCATAGCATTCCCTATTGTTTTCACTGTTACCATAAAACTCAGAAACTCAAGCTTCAAAATCCTTGAAGGTTATTCTGAAAACAAGGTACTAGAAAGTGGTGAAATAGCTCAGAAAAATATCACATTTGAGTTGTTGAATGAAAAGTTAAATGTTACAAACAATGGATCAAGAAGGGTCCAAAATGTAACACATGAAAACTCAGATGTAAATAACATTGGAACAACCTTGTTAATATGCATCTAAGTTTTCTTATTATTTTTTAGTTTAACTTGGTTTTAATTTTTTAGCTTTAAGATTTTGCAGGGGGGAATTCAAAGGGTTACAGACCCTATTGAAGGAAGAACTACAGATAGGAAAATAGTAGCATCAGAAGAAGGTATATAGTTTAATTCTGACATAACACATGTAGAATCTTTAGTGTAATTCAATATTTTGTTGTTCTTGTATTAGTGAATTGATTGTTATAATTTTGTCACAAATGGAATTGTGACACACTCAAGTTTTAAATAATTGTTCGAGTAGCGGTTTTAGAAACTTCAAAATTCGTTTCGGACAATTGCGATTGATGCGACCACATTTGCTGTCACGATACAATTTTGGTGACTCAGTGTATAGTAGTCATAAATCCAAATTTAAAACCTTGGTTACACTTAATAATACTTCGAAACAATTTTGGGCATTTGCAAACGATGCGATTACAATTGCCATCGTGATATGTTTTAGTGACTCCTGTTTGTAGCAGTCACATACCCAAATTTAAAACTTTGACGACACTTAATAATACTTTGAACATGAACAGGATTTCTAGTATTCTGTATGAAATTTCCTCCCTTACTTGCTTATGAATCATGGATACTTTTAAAATAGCATTTTTGTCCTGTTGAGTTCATGTACAAATTTGTGTGGAATTTCTAATTACTCTTAAATCTATTACACAACTTCTTATTCTTCACTGGATTTTATGTTCTGAAATATGGAAATGATATAATAACTACACAAATGTTAACATTTTATCATATTTACAAGGACTCATGCTAAGTTATTCATATTTTAATTTTAGATTCACATTATTGTTGTAATCTTATATATCAGTAAGTATCATATCTGAATCCCATGTTGATAATGTATTCCAAATGTACAGGGCACAAAAATGCTTCATTGACAAGTTCAACAAATGATTCAAGTTCAATTTTGATTCATAATGAGAAAGACAAGTTACTAGATGGACTTTTAGTTTCTGGATTTGATGAAGCCTCATGCATAAGCAGGGTTCAGTCTCATTCGTTCCGTAAAGCTTCTCTTCACAAACCTGCTCGATATCTGATATCGAAGTTGCGCGACTACGAAGAACTTCATGGTAAGTGTGGACCTTATAGTAGAGCTTATAAGAGAAACGTGAAGCATCTACAATCTAAGAAAAATATTGGTGCTGCAATGTGTAAATACATTGTTTGGGATCCTTCAAATGGCTTAGGGAACCAAATGATTAGCATAGTTTCATCATTTCTGTATGCTATTCTCACAGAGAGAGTGCTACTTGTAAGATTTGGTGCAGACATGAATGGCCTATTTTGCGAGCCGTTTCTTAATTCGACTTGGGAATTGCCTAAGAATACTCCATTTTGGAATGAAAGGCGCGTCGAAACATACCAGACTATGCTAAAGAAGGACAAGGCTAATAACATTTCTAAGGAGGCATTACCATCAACTTTGTTTCTAAATCTTCAACACACCATTGATGATCCCGAGAAACTTTTCCATTGTGATTATAATCAAGATCTTCTAAGGCACATCCCTTTGTTGATTTTGCAGTCAGATCAATATTTTGTCCCTTCTTTGTTCATGAACCCATCTTTCAACTTGGAGATTAACAAAATGTTCCCTGAAAAGGACACAATTTTCCACCATTTATCGCGCTACCTTTTCCACCCTTCAAATGAGGCATGGGGACTAATCAGCAGATTCTATCAAACATACTTAGCCGAAGCCGACGAGAAGATTGGCCTTCAGATAAGAGTATTTAGTCCTAATACTACCCCAAAGCAAGCAATTATGGACTTAGTTTTAAACTGCACCATAAGTAATAACCTGCTGCCGGAACTCGATACAAAAAATCCAGCGTCTTCTTATACTCGAAACAAGACTCTAAATGCTGTTCTAGTTGCATCCTTATATCCAGAGTATGGTGAGAGTTTAAGGGCTATGTACTTGAATAAACCAAGTATTAGTGGAGAACTAATTGGAGTTTATCAACCAAGTCATGAAGAGAAACAAAAGTTTCATGATAACATGCATAACATGAAGGCATGGACTGAAATCTATCTACTAAGTTTATCTGATGTTTTGGTCACTACTTCTCTATCAACTTTTGGTTATGTAGCACAAGGTTTAGGTGGTTTGAAACCTTGGCTTCTTTACAAGTTGATTAGTAATGATACTCATTTTCCAGCATGTGAAAGGGACTTTTCATTTGAGCCTTGTAATCATATTCCTCCAAAGCATTACTGCAATGGCAAGACTATAAAGGATTATGCTTCTTCTTTCCCTTTTTTGAAGGGATGCATTGATTATTCTATTGGAGTGAAGCTGGTTAATGATTCTGCTACATGAGTTTTTAAGTGTTTGCCATTGTTGGTTATTCTGTAATTGTTACATGGTTTTAGAAATGGAATTCTCCAAATACACATTTTATGCTGTTGTTTGGCATCCAAGGAAGACCAAAGTGTATATGGTATGGTTCTTATTCTAGCATTTATAGAACTCTAGCTATTGGATGATCTTACTTGTTCTTAAAAAATATTATTGGGAAAATAAAAAAGGAAGTGTAGTGTACGAGACTTTCATCCGAAAAAGGTAAATGTATGCAGTTTTATACTCCCAAGTTAAGAAGTTTTTTCTAGGATTTGAAAATTCATGACCTCACAATCACAATCCTTACGGTTGAGCTGAGTTTTACGCTCTTAAAAAATGTTGCTTTATTAGTTGTTTTTACCATTTGCATTTTTGGTTATATATTTACCATTTTATGGTGAAATGGGTAAAAATAAAATTTTAGAACCTGATTTAATGCTCCCATTTTACCCCCTAACAATTTGGTACTTTATTTGTGATTTCTTTCAATTTTGTAAGAATTAAACAAAGTTGTGGTGCCATGTAATGTCAAAGTTTATTTACTTATATTCTTTTTCATAATTCATGATTTAATATGTATACATTGATATGTAAGTGTTTTTACATTATTGGCAAATCATCCACCATTATATGTTAATTATTATTAACTCTCAAATAAAAGTAATACAAATCAATGATATGCTGACAATATAAAAAACTTTACAGTTGTCGATTACACCTTTGCTTCATTTAATCACTTAATTTTGCATGCAAATCTTTTTGTATGGACAATTTTTTTCATAACTATGTGTTAATTAAGACACATCTCTCTTAGTACCTATTGATTGTTTGTTGATGATTATGAAATTGCAGCTTAATGATTACTCCGAGTAGAAGACTTAAGAGTGGTATGAAACTATTGGACCTATCCGTAATTCATGAGTCTGAAATCATCAAAAAATCTTATTATTATGGAGCATGAGAATATTAGTTAGTGAGACATTATTTATCAAAATCATAAAACAATGATTTTATAGGTCGTTTTCATTTATAAATATCTTATATCTAATGTGAGACTTGACAATTAAAAATACCTATAAAAATAAATAAAATCATAATATTAAAGTGATTTATTAAATTATCAAAATTATTTAAATAAGCATTCCTTATCTAATTTGACATATTTTAGTTTCTCTAAAAATTGCTCATAGTGCTAAATATGGTGGTAAGCATGGCCCAAACTTAGAGAAGATGTAACTTGTTTATATATCAATGAATAATATGACCAAAATGATCAAAATATGATTACCTTGGCCATTATAAGAACTAACTTTTAGAAGAAAAAAATATCATCCCAACCAAAATCTCATAGAATAGAATGCATGGTCATTAACAAATATATGTTTAACAATAAAAGACCGGATGAATTCATTTCCAATATTGGACCTTCCAGTACTAAATCTAGATTCTGACATGTGAGTTGAAAAAGATTGAGGGTCCAAATCTTCTATTTTTTTTAATTAAATAAATTAAAAAGTTAGAAATTTATTTATATCCTCACATTGCAGTACTGAAGGTTTAATACTAATATTATTAATTTGATATGATAAGGTTAGTAATTAGATGGATGAGGTAAAAATTTCATTTACATAATGAAATGATTAAAATCATGACTACAACATTACACTATAGATGTTGCCAAAACTAGAACCCCTAAGCTTGTTTTCTCATTCCAATAGGAGCATTTAAAAATGTGAAAATGCCTCTGGTCCAATAGGAGCATAGATTATATAATAGCTAGGAAAATAAATCTAAGGAGACCTTATTACAAACTGGAAACTGTGTAAGAATGTATTCATCGACAGTGTAAGAATTTTTTACACTATCATTATTTATTCATCATTCATTTTCAATTGTTATTGACTCATAAATAAAAGTAATTTTGTGTATAAATTTTTATACTATCGGTATATCGTTATTACTATCTTATTAATTGTTCATGCATGAAGTTATAACATGGTTTGATGGTGAAGGAGTTTGAGGATGGAATTTCAAAAAACATATTGAAGAAAAATACAAACACAGATATAAAAAAACTAGAGAAAGGGGAAGTGCCCAACATTTTTATTTGTGCCTTCTCATACTCTTTTTAAGATCCAAATTTATAATATATTTTATAGACTAAGTTATGAAATAACATTTGTTGTCTATGTTTTAAGTTTTTAAATGTGATAAGTAATAATAGTTTGATCTTTACAAATTAAACTAAGTTATTAAACTACATGTATTTATTTCTAGGAATTTGGATTTTTCAATAGAAAAGACCACGGATTCGCCAAACACCCTCACGTGTCGGTGTCCGACACGTATCCGACACGGATACGCTCAGATTCGCGAAGGATATGTATCCATAGAGTATCCAAAAATTAAAAAAATTAAATAAATATTAAGAGACATATCCAATTCGTTTTCAATAAAATATAGGATATATGGATTCGTTTTCACTAAAATATATGATATATAGATTCGTTTCCAATAAAACAGGATAAGATATATTTGTTTCCAATAAAACAAGATAAAATAGATTCGTTTCTAATAAAACAGGATAAGATAGATTCGTTTTCATTAAAATAGGATAAGATACATTTGTTATGGAGGGCGGACAATGATTTTAGGATAGATTCATTTTCATTAAAATATGATAAGATAGATTTGTTATGGAGAGCAATGATTTTAAATTTCCATTATATTTTTTATTTTTGATATTTTGATTTACACTTATAATTTTATCATATTTTATGTGTTTTTATTATTTTATACGCGTATCCCTGAACGTATCGTATTCTGTATTTTAGAAAAAATACGTATCGACGTATCGGATACGTATCGTACCCGACACACGTATCAGTATCTGTGCTTCATAGGAAAAGACTATAAACTTGGGAGTTTGTTTATCTAAAATTTTGTTTGTTATATATAATTGTGTTTAAGTTAACTAATACATGGTTTATAACTACTAGTTAAACCGATGAATCAATATGTCATTACTATAAACATAGTGCCTATACTAAAATTATAAATAATATCAATTTATTTTTAATAAGATTAGTAATAGATTTGAGCCTTATAATAAGATGAGCATTTTAAACAAAATAATGAACTCAAACCAATGCAAGATTAGATTCTTTTTAGATAAGACACGTGTACATCAGCTCCTAAGAGGTAAATGATAAATTATGTGACTTGTCACGCCCAATAACACAGACATTTTAGTTATTTATCAACTCTTAATGTAGAAATTTATACATAGTCAAAATATCATTTACTGTTCATTTGAATTAGTTATATTTGAAATATCTAAAAATCAATAATAATTAAATATAAATTATGGATAGTCTAATAACTATGTAACAAACTCTTACCCTTTTAAAGATAGAGCATAATGTTCATGCAAATAACTATATTTTTTGTACTTTTCTTTGTTAAGTGAGGATCCACTTATTTATTCCAAGGATAAGTTTTTTATGGACATTAGATTTTCTTAAATTGAGGTTAGAATGGAGAGTAAATTTAAAAAACTTACTCTTGGGGCAAGTGAATCACTCCTCTTCTTTCTTTTGGATAAGAAACTAATTTAATTCAATGTGCATTATTATATCTCCCAATAAATACTGCTCTCAGAAATCGAACATTTAACATTTTGACTTTTATGAAGACCTAACTGGATCTTACACTATTAGTTCTAATACCTTGGTTTGTTATTTTAGGTATGAGCTTATTTTATTTGTGTGGGAAGTAATAAAACAACAACAATTAAGAAAGAGTGACTCCCTCAATCTGAATTATGAAGAGGAAAGTTATTATTATATTGACATAAAGTATTTACAAAGTTGTGTATACCCAATTGCATAATAATTGATTGGTAGAGAGTAATAAGTTAGAGAAAAATCAAATGTATGGATTAATATGAGATGAATAGTCACGAATTCCTGCTCCTTCCCAACCCATCCATTCTTCCCACATGTCCCAATCTGGATCATTCATTCCTCTTAGTGGCTCATCAATTCCTGCATCATATGATGCTTCATATGCTTGTGTCTCATTTGATTCTCCTCTTAAATTCGACATTACAACCTGAATTCAATAATTGAATAATTGATGTTATAATTAGATAATATTCTACTTAGGTAGAGTCAAAAAAAAAAAAAAAGATAGAGGGTGAGTTTGGGGCAACGATACAATTGTTGCTTAGTGATTGGCTACAAGGTTAGGTTCAAATCGTGAAAACAACCTCTACACTATAGTAAGGTTGTTGCTTAGTAACTGACCATGTCAGGGTCAAATTGTGAAAACAACATTTTTGCTATGGTAAGGTTGTTGTATATTAACTAGCCATGAGGTCAGGGTTCAAATCGTGAAAAAAAAAGTCTTTCCGTTGTGGTAAGGTTGTTGCTTAGTAACTGAGCATGAGGTACGGGTTCAAATTCTGAAAACAATATCTCTACTTGTATAGATAAGACTGTGTGCATATCTATCTTTTTTAGACTCTACCAAGTGAGAGCTTTGTACATTGAACCATCTTAGAGCTAAGATAACGTGACAAAATAGTACATGGCTAAACAAAGAGTTTCAAAATTGTGCTAAATTTTTTATGGCTATATGAAGGTGAAATGCTACAAACTAGTTCATGCCTATATAAAGAGTTTCAAAATAATAACTTAACCATTACAAGTTAATGTCAATTTTAGGGGGAAAGGTCACAATCATTTAACAACCAATGAAAAATAGAAACAGCACAAAATGAGTTGCAGAAAAAACCAGAAGTTTTAGGTTTCTAATTGATTTTGATGCAGTACAAATAAATAATCAGTTTTTAATTCACGATATTCTCACTGAAAATTTTGCTACTGAAGTTGAAATAAATAAATTATGTAACTCACATCATAAGCTTCATTGATTTGGTGAAACTGCACCCCACAATTACTCCCTCTGCATACATCTGGATGATACTGTAACACAAAATAATATCAACTAATCAATGTTTCTATAGTTCTACCATGAACTCAATCACCATATACCACTTTTTCAATATCAAAACCATACAAAAGTTTAATCAAATATTGTAAATTAAAAAGCCCTTAAATTCAGGATACATTCCATAACAGTTAGCTTACACAAATTTATACATATATATTTTTTTGTAAATGCTTGAAATGGTTATGTATATATTTGTAATTATACATGTATATTTTTATATTGAATGTTTAACAAGTTAATCATTAACTACCAACATGCATGTAAAAAAACCAAACAATCTTATATTAAGTAAGATCATATTATCCACACACAAAACTCTAACATTGATCCAAAAAAATTCAATTGAAAACCAAATTCATTCTCAAAATTTAAACAACCCATTTGAGAAAACCAAATTGATTCTAAATTTTTTAAATGATGATCAAATTAATTAAATTTATAAGAAATTTTAGACATACTTTAGTCCCTGTAGAGACTTATTTGACCAACATGAGATTTTGATAATCAATGTGTTTTTTTTTTCTCTTTCATTTTTCAGGATCAAAGAACAATAAAAAAAACATTTACATAAGAATCAGAATTAAAACCATGAAACATAAGATTGAAGAAACAAACCTTCAAAGCAAGTTCTCTGAAAGCTTTCCTAACATCAGATTCAGATGCATCAGGTTGAATCCTTAATGTCTTATAAGGATCCATAACAGCAGAAGAAGAAGAATAAGAGCAAAAAATCTTAACCCTATTCACTTTGTTATTCCTTTCCTTTCTTCCTTTGAATTTCATCCATGAAGAAGAACACCCATTTCCACCAACAACACCAGAAGCAGCTACAGCAGCCATTGTTTCAAAAATCTTCAAAATGAGAAATTAACGACGACCCAGAATTTGTTTGGCTATAAAGTTTCAAACTTTGATCTTTAATCAATGAACAAGGCAAGTTGATTCTAATTGGGTATTTTATGAACCCTAAAAATTAAAATTTTGAATAATAATGTTCAATAATTGCGAAATGAGAAAGATAATCTAAAATGCTGAGGAAAGGGTTTTATTTATAATTGGTGGTGAAGAGAGAGAATTTGATTTGGAATTATTAATAATTCTTATCCATTCAATAAATTGTGGCATGACGTGGAATGACGTGTTTAGTTGAAAGCAATTTGTAGAAAATAAAAAAGAAATGGTGAAAAAGGAATTATTTATAATTCTTATCCATTCAATAAATGATGGCATGACGTGGAATGGCTTGATTAGTGAAAAGAATTTTTCAGAAAAAAAAAAGAATTAAAAACAAATGGTGAAAAAGAGATCTTATCTACTTTTTTATTTTATTTATATTTTTGGTCTAATTAATTGATCCTATATATCTTAAGTTGAGTTAGTATTGTAAGATCTTATCAATTTATATACTAAATAAAAGATTAGTATTTAATTTTCGAAGTAATACTTATTGAAAGGGATAGTTATATATTCTAAAAAAATTAATTGATTGTTCATAGATAAGTGATATAGTTGGTAGTGTCAAAAAATTGATATCAAAATGTCAAAATTCTGATTTGGGTGAGTGTTATATAGAAAAAAAAAACAATAAATTTGGTGATTTGTTTGTAAAAGCTTTTTTTGGCAACAAATTTTACTATTTCATGTTTGAAATTGGGATATGAGTCGTGTTCATAGGCTAAAACTTAAGGACTATTGTTAGGATTGGGCTATGCATAATTTGTATATTGCATTATATGGAAAAATTTAGATGGACCATATTAAAATAAACTCTCCTGTGTTGAACTTGATATTTCTCTTGTTGTTTTAAAGGTAATTTTTACCTTCATAATAATGTAATAGTTTAATGTGTACTCATTCCTATTTATTTGTTGATTGCAAAAAAATAGTCCAAAATATGATTAAAATTAATTTTTAAAATAAAATAACACAATGAAAGGAAAGAAAATAAAAGGTTAGGAAAAGAGTTATGGAATATTGATGTATGTATAACACTTGTAAGATCTAAAATACACCTTTATTATCCATTATAACTATTTTTTGCCATATTATTTTTAGAGAAAAAATATATTTATTTACGATGTATGAGTTTTATACAACTGTATAATTCATCATTCATATTTAAGTATCATTCTTTCTTAAAAAAAGTAATCTAAATTAATAGTAGGTGATATAATTATTATATATAAATTTTAACACTCACACTTATTTCTTATTACTTTATAACTTATGTTATTTTTCTTTCGTTTGTATTGAGATTTTTTGTACTACCAAATGTATATTTTTACCTTTTATATATAATGAATTAATTTCTTTCGAGGTTCGTGACTGTTCCTTTCAACAAGTGTCATTCCCAATAACTGAATTTTCAATCTTAGGTATTCAGTGAATCCTTTCCCCATTAAACCAACGTTTTATTAGTGGTTTATATATGGCAAAATCCCGAGATAATGGATAAGGGGTATTTTAGACCTTACATGTGTCGTATATGCAACCGTGAATCAGATATGATCCAAACGTCACATGGTCCACGTTGCTTTTGTGTCTCCTTTCTTTCTTCTTGCACTTATCACTTACTAATTTTAATAATAATATTTATTTACTTTTATCCATACTTTTTTTCTCGATATATATAGTGGAATAATTACTGAATGTAAATGTAAGATTTATATATAATTAGATCAACTTTCACTGTTTTTAATTATCACTGTTTTTAAATAAAAATATTATAAATGAATGATGCATAAACTCATTCCAACTATATATTTTATATATATACATATCAATAACAAGTAACCAATTCTCATATTTAATACACTCAACATATATTCTAATTTTATAACATGTTAGTAATTCCTTTAATAGATTTGATGTGTAACAGTGCGATTACTCTTACAATAACATTTTTTAAGAAACTATTTTACAAAAATTGTGAAGTTCATGCAAATTATGCATTCTTTGTTATTTTAATTTTCCTAGTTTGGGCTCTTATATATTTTTTGATTCGAGGAGGATCATGTCATTTGTTAATTTCTATATATCGACGAGTACCAATACTCTCTTATAATATATCTTTGCCTATAAAATAAAATAAAATATTGAAAGTCTTAATTAAGAATTTGTCCATGCATGTTATTTTTTGAAGCATTTTTTATTTTTAAGCTTTCAAAGTATTGGAGATATTTTATATATAACATCTGACTTTTTATTTGGCTCTTATACATGTCTCTATTATATATATAAGACTTTATTTTTTTTAACTCAACTTGATTATATTTTGTTGTCACTCATTTAGATTTTTTCAAACTTTTGTCTATAAGTTATTATGTCTTAGTCAATATTGTCTTAATGTCAAATTCATCATGTCACTGCCATTATTGACCCTTTTATATTAGTGTTCAAACTTAAGTATATAAATTTTATTTTCATTTAAATATTGGTGTTAAAATCTTGTATAGGTAAAAAAACTCATATATTTAGTGTCCATTTATATTTTGTCTTGATTGAATTACTGGATTTTAAAAGAATTATTTTCTTGTAAATGTTTTTAGTTCCAATTAAAAAATTAAATGAGTTGAATATTCATCCATCCAATCTATTAAAATAGGTTCATGGATAAATTTGATGAGTTAGAGTCATCCATTAAATTTGGATATGAATGAATTAATAATTCAAAAATATGGTTTAAATGAATTTATTTAAATTGATGGATGTTTTTCATCCATCAATTAGGATACAAATCCAAATTCATCTATTTGTCACTTTATAGGTATAGGTAGTATAGATATTGATAATTGTTTTCTACTTACTTTTGAAAAAAAATTGATTTAATGCTTTGTGTTGAAAATGTCAGTAGATAAATTAAGTTTCTGATATGGAATGTGTCGCTTTTGCTTATTGAAAATTGGTACACATTTATTGTCATTTGCATGAACTATCAGATATAATTGGTCAGAAAAATAATTAATTATTATTATTTAACTTAAAAACACTTTTCCAACCAATCATAGGATGATACATATAGTGACACAAATTGTGAAACAGTATACATGCTCCCATGGAAAATAAGCTATACCTAAAATGAGTTATAAGAAGGTAAGATATAATATATACAGTCTTCATAAAATAGGGAATTGATGTCAATGATTTAAAGCCTTGGGACAAAGGTAACATAATTTATAATATATGGCATAGAAGGCTTCGCTGATCTCTCACTCAAAAATATAAAACAACCATTCCAACACATTAAACTATTACAAACCAGGCTTTATTCTAGTGATTTAAAGTCCACTAAATCTACCATAAGTCAAATATTCGACCATGAACAATACTTATTGGGAGGAAAATCACACATTCTAAAAAAAATTAATTTCTTACCCATAGAATAAAGCGATACCTTTTATTATATCAAAAAAAAACCACTCACTCTAATGCATAGCCTGACCGGTAATAATGTATGGTTACAACTCCCATAAGGTTTTAAATTAAGAGTGCATTCAATGTTGATTAGATAAAGAAATAAAGTGAGTTGAAATGTCAACACACTATGACCCATCAGAAAACACCCTAACCAGACAAGAAACTAACTAGTATCATCTTTTTTTGGGTACTACCAAGAGTATCTGCTCACCTTTTTGGGTAAGAAATTAATCCCTTTCAGGTATTTGACTGTCCCTCCCAACAAATGTCGCTCACAGAAAACGAATCCTTCAGGCAATGACACAGCTAATGAGGTTCTAACTAGTATCATCTACCATATAGAAAATTAACAAAAATGTAATTGTATCAAGGGTGGTGCATCAATCAACTATAGGGGTCTTTAGATTTTAGAGTTCACAGAGAAAAAAAGTTACCTGCAAATTCCATACATAAACTGAATCATTAAAAAACTTCTACAGATTATGGGTAATGAACATGACTCCATATTCCAGACACAATTCCAGGTACCAATAATTGGCAATGGTAAGTTTGCACAAAGTGATTTTACCCATCCATGTAACTGTGTGCTACTATGCTTGTTGACCCATTGTTTTTTCCCTTCATATGCTAAGCACACTTATGTACAAAGTCAATATCATGTTGGAAAGGTGTATTTCATTCACAAATTTACAATCCCCTAATCAACATTCTGAAATCTGGATACAGAACAGTATCCATGAACCCTGCCCACTGATGCCTAAGATGGTATACGATTTCTTTCTCAGTTTTATTCTGATTTCTCTGCACTTGTATCAGCTTCGGACGATTCGGTAGATGACTGAGGCTGGTTTGTGACAGGAGCACTGGGATTTGAAGGATCCTTGAACTGAATCAAAATCATGGTCATGTTATCACACCCTTCACCACCAACTGTTGGTGCTAAGCACTTATCAAATACTTTCTCACAGACCGCAGAAAGTTTATTCTCCTGTGGTCATCATAATTTTGTATAAATGCTACAACCAAATTTTTGCAATTACATGAATCTAGATGCAGTATTCAAATTAT
Organism: Lupinus angustifolius; assembly: GCF_001865875.1. NCBI lineage: Eukaryota > Viridiplantae > Streptophyta > Magnoliopsida > Fabales > Fabaceae > Lupinus > Lupinus angustifolius. The sequence continues at coordinate 8,650,938 of NC_032017.1, read as the reverse complement.
TTTTATCTGTAAACTAAACCAAGGTACAAACTTACTGTTTTTAACTGTCCATGTATAAAATCCACAAGCTGTTGGCTTGACATGCAATCCCTACACATATAACAGGTTATATAATAAAAAGGGCGGCCCATTACACGAAACTCTCACCTAGTCAGGTCTGGTCTGGATTTGAAACTCAAGCGAAAATACTGTTTTCAGGATTTGAACTCATGACCTCCAGGTCACATGGTAAACAACCTTATTGTTGCATCGAGACTCACCCTCGAACAGGTTACATAATAGTAAAGAAATTAATTATAGCAAGAGTTACAAAATATAAAAAAGGAATGTTGCCATCTATAGGATTTGTAAACACCAACAAAATTTCTAGAAGAAAATAAAAGTAACAAAGAAACTACCATATCCCATCACAAGCTAGTACAAGAAACTCGTCATCATCGCAAAGCTCAATCTGTTGCAAAGAATATATAAATTTAAAAATATAAATTGAGTACAAAAAATAGAGAAGAAAATCATAAAGGTTTGACTGATGTGAAGTATAAGAAATCACTGTCATTTTTTACAAATAATTAATTAATTTATCAGCTTATAATGAATGAACAAACAAGAGGCACCAAAAAGAAAAAAATATTTGATAAATATTAACTTGTTTATAACATATATAATACACTGACCGACCACTGAGTAATACTTACTGAGATTATGTCTGGATCTGCAGTCACAATCTGCTTTTCAACAGGCAGAAACTTGTTCTGTTTGAATTCCATGTCTCCTGTAATACAAATAATTTATGTTAAAGCCGCCTGGGATGCTGAACAAAAAAAATTAATCTCAAGACAGCACTAATTACACTTTCAGACTGAACTCTCGCATTTTGATTTGCGTTAAGAAATCATAACAAAGGAATTTCTATTACCAATTGCCCTAGCCAGGTTTAAACTTCCATTGACCCGTCCAACTTGGATGAACCCACCAGCTTTTAGAATCCTGTCTTTCTCAGCCACAAGGTCAGGCTTGTGATCTTTTGACAAATTACGTGCCTGCATATAAAACTTCATTATAATGAAGCAAACGAGGGTTGCTGCCTAGTACTGTGCCATGCAATTAAGGCATAAATTTGTAGAAGTATTGTGCTCGATGACAGAGACGTAAGCCTACACTATGGAGGGATGCATCTAGATGTCAAAATTATTATGATATAAATATATTGAACAATTGTTAAATTATATGAATGTCACCATTGTTCTTCAGAACAATTAAAATAAAACAAGATACATTAAAGTACAAGTTAGCTATCTCAGAAGACAGCAACAAATAATGCATTCTCATCCAGGCGTCGTCCACACTCCACATGAATCAAATGGAACTATCGTGTTCTATGAAAATCCAAATCCCTCTCTCAGAAAACAAAATGACAAAAAATGGACTCTGGATTAAAACCATTATAACTATGCACCCACCCACTCATTACCGTACCCTATATTGCAGGCTTAATATATTTGAAATATAATTAAAAAACTGCAAGAGGAGGTGGAGCCATGCAAGTACCTGGCCCTTCCTTGACAATACACATCTAGAATCACCAGCATTTGCAACAACAAGTTTATTTCCTCGAATGACAGCCACGCAAGCTGTGCTTCCACAGTTTGGTCCACTAAAATTAGAATGGGGTCCCTGATTTGAAGCATAAGTGCATGACACTTCCTCATCAGATCATAAGTTTTAGTTGTAATCACTTTAATCAGAAAGGACTTCTATCAAATTATCACATGCATGATACATGATGCAATCTTCCAAAAATTTACTTTGCATGCTTACAGTTATTCATATGACTCTATCAATGTGAACAAGCACCATATGTAAGAGGTAGACAATTCAGGACATATTTGAGCAAGCAGACAACTTTTAGATTTTATTTTGTTAGGAAAATTAGCCCAGAAAAAGTTTACAAAACTCAAGGCAAGTTCATAACCATGGTTCAAGCCTTCTTTATATAGGAAAAATATTGAAGCAAATTTTAAGAGCATTTCATAGTTCCTATATGCTTAAATTCCATATGCCAAAACCTTTCCAACATGCATGTATGGAATACGTTAGAGAAACAAACATAGGAGGTGCAACAAAAACAAAAATGTCTTCCATATCCGTTACCTCCTCAAAAGCCCAATCATCAACATGGTCATTGGCTTCCCCACCCTTGGGAGACCATATAAAGCCCTCTAGTATGCCAGACAACTTTTCTATTTTATCTCCCAAGATTGCTAATTCCCTCCACCCTCTTTGTCCACACATCATCTCATCCATTCTGCCCCAACATGAAGGAAAATAAAAGAAATCAGGACATGATTTTGACAGAAACATTTCTGCCTAAACTCCATATAATATTGTCTATTATTTGGTATAAAAAATCATGTGTATAAAGGCCCATATGAACAGTTGACTTTGCCTTTTGAACATTGAAGAAAAGAAATATGAGTAAAAAAACGTTATCATTCTAAAGAAACAACTCACTTAGGTGATGAGTGATGACACTTGTAATCTTTAAACAAGAACTGAGGTCTGCACCCTCATCAGGGACAGATCCAGAAAACATTAGGGAGAGGTCCAAGTTGTCTCAAAATTTCTTATTTTAACTCACTTCACACAAATTGCCTCATAAGTCATAAGTATCATTGATTGTTGTATTGCTTTTCTAAAATAATAATTGTTTACCCCAGTATAATAAAATTACTCAGATATCATTCCATATCACGTATTTATGGGCTATAAAACTTATAAGTAAATTATCATGGTTTCCAAAGGCGAAACTAGTAGATTTTCATTGAAAGAAAGAATAACGATACTTTATTTAGTGGGCAAAGTAAAACTTAAATTCTTTTAACAAAAAACTATATGTAAAAACATGACTTTTAGAAATTATGCGATAATTATAGGTACAATATAACTAAGCCAATAACTATTTAATGGTGTTCAACTAAGAGTAAATGAGATTTACATGACACTACCAAAAAAACTAAACTAATCACACATATATGTATACACAAATAATGACAATATATTGAGGGAGGGGACCAGATTCATGGTTGCCCTCTCCTCCCTCCGTCCTGGACACTCATCGATGTGCATTCATTTTAAAACTCCTTAGATTATGAGTACCTCATTATATTATCATCTCAAGACATCATTTTAATAAAAAAAAGATAAGATACAAAGAAAATAAAGAGATAGAAGGAGAATGTTTAAAACTTCCAGCAACTCACAAGAAAAGGGGGTAACAGAAAGAATGAAGAAGGTGTTTTAAAACTATTTGTAACTGCGCATGACTAATTAGTTTCCAGCTATTTTTGTATCCTGAAGAGACCAGGATGCCAAATCTCCCCTAGGGCATATAAGTTCCATAGCTAAGGTTAAATCATTTGGTAGAACAGTTGAACACGAAATATCAGCCTAGGTGGAATTAATTACATTTTAAAAATAAATGACACCTACTCTATTGTCTCACCCCATGGCTTTTATTGCCATCCAGTAAAACTAATGAAAGTTCTAAGGAAAAACAATAAACTAAATTACCTGAGGAAAGATTTATGTAAAGATGTGCCAAGATCTCCCACTTCATAAGCTTCATGCTTAAGCACTTGCTGGTGTAGATACTTGGCACAGAATTTTGAAACTCCTTTGCCTGCAATTTAATGAGACCACTTTGAGGATTACAAAACTAGATGCTAGCTGATACCTGATAAGCATGCTATATATGTCAGCCCTGTGAACATACTTTTCCAATCATTTATTTAAGATGTAAAACATCTTCAAGCCCTCAATTAAGCTATGATCAATACTAATCAAATCTGGCATGGTCTATTACGGATGAAGTATACCCCAAAAAAATAATTCCCGGTTTTTCGTTTACTTTTTTCTCTTTAACATGACTAGAAGAACAAAATCCTGAAATTGCAAATAAAAATTCTGTGTGGGCAGCATTCCAGGTGTGACGTAGATTAGAAAGGCTACTCTATCCTAACTCAAATCTGAATCTGACCTCAGTCGAGTCAAGAAATAATGAGCTAAAAATGTTAAGGCTACAGTAACATTGCTTGTTAAGAAGAAGAGAAAGACAAATTGACCAAATCTTAAAGCAGTATTTGATATTCTATGACAAATTTGAATGAGTTATAGATAAAATAATGCTGTAAGCCTGTAATTCACAATATAAGTGATATGTGGATATCAGAAAAAAAAATACAGATGAGATCGTGCAAAATAAAATAAACTCCTGAGTCCTGAACGGTAACAGAAAAAAAAGACAACCAATAAATTAAGTAGTAAAAGCCACCATGTTAAAGTGGATTACAATGGAAAACTCAAAATGAAAGCTCCAAGCTTCAAACAATATTAGTTTGCAGGCAAGACCAATGGTAAGAAACTGGTCCAAACAAACTTAAATGATAAGAACAACAACAACCAAGCCTTAATCCACTAGGTGGGGTCGGCTACATGAATCGAACGACGTCATAATGTTCTTTCATAAATCATAATCCTCATTGACAAGAAAAATCAATAAAATATAATTTCCTTGCGGTTTTTAAAGATGAGCTTGGTCACAACAAAAAGAAATTGTAGGAAATGTGAAGAGCTATTACTGACCTCCATGGCCATCAAAAACACCAAAGAAAGATGTAGACTCGTCCAAATATGGATGAGCTGCATGCTGGAGAGTAAAATAGAAGAATTAAAAATTCGTTTACATCATTAAATAGATAGTAATATAATAACAGGCCACAGAAGTACAAAAGAATCAAGGTAGACCAAGCATTTACTATATATATATATGTATGTATATGTATAGGCATAGCCATAACTTCCTAAAGAGAAGGAATTTCTCATGTGTATAGGTATACAAGAGAGGAGAAATTTATCCCCCTGAGCCTTCGAACAATTGTTAGTTATATAGCATGTTCACATTAATAGCTGAATGAAACATTTTTTTTAAGAAAAGATACAATAAGTAATATCGTTCCTCCCTTCATCATAGCAGATTAATGACAAAAAATAGTAATCCATAAGTTTAGTTAAACATAAGATACTAGACATTTTACAACTTTCCCAGTCAATTGTGCAGATAAGAAAATTAGCTTATCAGTCACAGATATGGCACTAAATTAGCTTATCAGTCCATATTATTCAACATGTGAATCTAGCATGAGATTCTCCTTGCACTTGATTGTCTGATTGTGCTGGTAATGAATCCACATTACTTATTTACAGCTTAGGTTATCCACATTCCGAAAGTGTCTGTGAAGCACACATATGTCTCCAACTGACATAGGCACAATTTGGAATTGTCTTTGCTATAGATTCCAAGACATACAGCAAAGTGAAAAAGTAAGTAACAGACAAAACAAATAACAGGCATTCCGCAAAATAAAATTAATGAAAAGAAATAGCTAACATTTATCTAATTACTGTGATATTTCTATCTATACCAATGTTAAAATTAGAATAAAAACTAAAACTAACATCACATCGTTACGACTTAAGCACACGAGGAGAGCCAAATCAAAAAAACTAGTCTGTTAGACTCCTAACACAGCTACATGGTAAGTGATATCAGTTCCAATGTGCCGTATCAGGTTCGCCAATTTTTAAGTTATTGTTACAAGTCTTCCATTATGGCAAACTCGATACATACTGTAAATGAGATAAACTATGAGTAACATGGGAGCACATCTTCTGTTTCACAAATTATGTCATTTCATGTGCCAATTGCTCCGATTGGTCAGAAAAAACACTCGATTATTAAAACTTTAACTTAAATATATATTTTCAATCAATCATAGCAAGTGACACATGAACTGATACAACGAGTAAACATAATATAAATTAAAAAGTAAGTGCTTACAGCATCTTCCATTGAAGCACGCCATCCCTGCATGGAAGACAAACCGAATCGAAGCTTATCATTCTCACCATCTTCAGAAGCTTTCTCTGTTTTCGGTGTGCTAAGGTATGTCCCCATATCTCAAACTGTAACAAACAGAACATAAAAATATCATCAATAAAACGCTTCATGAAATCATATCAACAATGATCGTCTTCAATTTTTGAATAATCAATTTCCAAAAAAAAAGTCAAATCTAACCATACATGGTGATCCTTAAATGGAATATGCGTTTGGAATCGAAATAAGAAAAACTAAAAATGCACCGAGAGTGTAAAAGTAACGAGTTCAAATCAGAAATGAATTAAAAATATTGTAGAAAGAGTTCAAAATGGAATGAAAGAAATTGGAGAAGTGAGATCACAATTATAATAGAATGGAAAATGAAAAGAGGAATTAGGGTTTGATGAAAACTCACTAGAAAATGAAGAAATAAAGAGAAGAAAAGAGATATGATCTTAGTGAGAAGAAAATGAAGAAGAAGGAAAATGAATTTTAATTAAATGATGGATTCTCTTTAATTTTTAATTTGAGTAGTAAAGTTACTTTTGTTAAACAAAAGAATAATAACAACAAAACTATGGTCCACTTGTATAAGATTTTACATAGAGTAAACAGTTAGGATTCTATTTATGAACAATACTAAACTGTTAGGATTGGATTTATGAACAATTATTATTTGGAGGGATTGTTATACACTTCTAAAAATATTAAGGTTTGATTTATGAATAATACTTATTGAGAGATAGTATATATCTTAAAAATGACTATAAAAATATATGATCTAATAGTATAGGTCTTCTTAAATTTTCAAATTGATCAAACATCAAATATTCGATTTGAATCGACATATATTGAGAGGGTAATCACGACCTAAAACAAATATATTTTTTAGTTATATAGTAATAAATTTTTTAGTTATATAGTAAAGAGTATGGCTATTTATAAATAAAACAAAATGCCTTTATGAGAATATGATTGATTTTCTAAAATTATCATTTATTAAAATTAGAATGTTATTATAAAGAAGAAAATGTCATAAACATTTCATATTAAAAAAATCATACATAATAAAATATATCCTCATTTCAAGAGATAAATTATATTTTCTTAAAATCATGATATGTATCCTCTCTTTTTTAAATAAACAAAATATATGTCGTGACTTTAGTGCTAAATACATGATAATTTATCTAGTGATATAAAGAAATATTATATTCTCTCCTGATCTAATAATGTTATAATCAAATACTTATATTTTTTTACAATTTAATGTTCATGGTAATATTACTTTATAGTTAATGTTGTGTTCGGTTGAGTAAAGAAAATGAGAATAGAGAAACATGTAGAGAGACTTTAAAGAGAAAAAAATGTGTAGATTTTTGTATTGTTTGTTTTGACAGAAATGAAGAAGAAAGAGAAGAGAATAAATAATGATATTATTTTTTAAAAGATAAAACTATCATTAAATAATAATTAATAAAAAAATATTATTATATTAGTAAGGGTTAAAATTGTCATTTCCATAAATTTTATTTTCTTCATCTACTTTATCCTTATCTTTAGAGAGAATTACTTTTTGTGGGTCCCACATCTTTTTTATCTCCTTCACCCTTTTTTCTCTTCATCTAAATGAGTAAAAAACTCACTTTCTCTTGGGTTAAGATTAAGATCCTCTCCATTAATGGTGAGGTAAGTACCACAAAAGCAAGGGGGAAATAAAATAATAAGACATTTTTATCCTTCTATATATAATGAAATAACATTTTGTCATTAAAAACACAAGTAAAAACAAGTACTTACGGAATTGTTATTCTTTTCTCTCCTACTTCCTTCTCTTCATCTTTTTCCTTTCTCAAACCAAAGGAAAGCAATGAATCCCTCCTCTTATGCTTTCTAAAAAATGATGGATCTAATCAAGATTGGTGATTTTTTTTTTGCAATATTAGTGTGAACACCCCAAAACCCTTTAGAAAATACATTCTCCATTATTAAAAGTTCCTAATGATATAATAAGATATGATTAAGATGTTATTGTTATATAAGGCATGGCAGATACTAACATTTCCGATACATATGCAATGAGTTCAACTTTTGCTAAATTTTTTATTCATGCCTTAGGAAATTAATAAATAAATCACCGAAACATCTAATTGCTAGTATCGCATTACCATATCTAAGAATCTGAGATTAGCACACATTGTTATACAAATTACAAATTTATTGACATTATTTATGAGTTCAATATTTTAAAAAGAGAAAAAGATATGCACGAACAATGTATAAGTTTTATACATTGTCATTGTATTATCTGTTAACAATGTAAAAGTAATTCAAATAAATGATAGATGATGAAATGCATGAGTATAAATGTGTTTCTTTAATTAATCCCAATCATGGATGCATCTACTACTTTTTGTACCTGCCTCTTGCATTTATGATTCTATCAAAGTTCTAACTTGCAATCAATTTTTGTGTGTTTAAGTTTGGACCTAGACCAATGAAGTAAGTGAATGGCTTATTATATGCTTTTATGTTCTCATCTTCTATTCTTCCACATCTCAACCTTTTCCTCTCTCAAATTTCTTTTGGGTGGGATGGAAAAAATAGCACCCTTGTCAAGGTGTCTTTTAATTATGCCTTCTTGTTTCATGCCTAGTCAACACTTGTCAACCACTAAGAACTAAATTCATCATCGGGTGAATAAGATCCAGCTCACGTGACACTTGATCATATCTAAATAGTCAACCTAGCTACGGGAAATGATGATACTAACAAGATATGGCCAAATGAGCACCTGTAAAGCGTAAAACCCTATTATAAACATGATCATGTCGCCAACGAAGTGCATGATATCCTTCCCCATACGAGAGACCCTACCACACGACTGACCATGTTGTCTAAGTAGTACAAGTTACCATTTCTCACACAACAAGGTAAGCCTAGAATGCAGCAACAACAATATGAGCAAAAGGTAAAGCAAGATGACATGTCACAATTAAAGCAACTTGTGCCAATCCGGACAAAGATGTGGCATGATGGTCAATCATGATTAATTTTTTTACCTCAGAGTACATCTTACTCTACCTCTCTATAAATAAGGAGAACCCCGTAAGTAAGATTTATTTACTCTGATATACTCTAACTCTACCTTCTCTCTCTACAACTTCACTTACAATAACTTAGCGTTAGAGTTCCTTTTCATGTACCCACCCAAGGCAATATTAGACCCTCTCTCGTGAGACAAAATAGAGATTAGGATCTTGAATGACCACCTCCACACCAAAAAACATTTCTCTATTTATACTCAGTCAAAAATATCAAAAATATCATATTTTGTATCACTCTATATATCGAAGTGAGTATGATTGATAAAAAAATAATTAAATTTGTTAAATTTTGAATTATTTTGTTTTGTTTAATCATCACATTTTGACAAAGGGTTGGGATGACACAAAATATGGAACACATGTGGGATAAAGATGTACCTTTCTTCATTAGTCAAGGTCCCTTCCAAGGCTCAATTGTTTCATTAACACAATTGCTAGCAAACTCTACTATCTAATGGTTGAGGAGAAGTATGTCACTCCAACGTCTATGGTTAATAAGATTGGACATGTCAATTTCTCTACAACTTTAATCATCATCATAATAATGAAGATTGGGATTCTATTAACTGTGTACTTATTACTTACATTATATTAGTATATTAATTCCTTAATGTTGTTATATATGTAGACGTTGTTAAATATCACTCATTTCTGTTGTAGTGGTCAAGAACTAATACATTTGATGATGCAACATAAAGACTTATATATAAAAATCTTCACCCATATTTTTTATCAAAAACACCAAGGATTCACTATTCATAAGTGTTCCACACAATAAGCAAACTAGGTAATTAAATGAGTCTTCCCAGTATGGGACCTTTTTGTATCAAGGTATGATATTGGAACAAAGCTAATATGTTAATTACATATTAGTTTGCTTAGAAGTGAACTACTTTATAGCTATTGGATGAAAAATTTTAATTATTGGTTACCATTTTGTGCACCTATAGAAGTCGTGGTAACATTATACGACTTCAGTATACAAATCGTGATGGAGTAATGCAACTTCTGGTCAGTATAGAAGTCGTGATGAGATATAACAACTTCTTGATGGAAGTCGTGATAGAGTAATACAACTTCCGGTCAGTATAGAAGTCGTGATGGCATATAACGACTTCTGAACCAAAGTCATAATTTGTTATCACGACTTCTGAAGTGTAACCAAAGACCTCACAGAAGTCGCACTTTAGTATCACGACTTCTAAATGGCAATTATAGCCAGTCGTGAATTTGGCGGAGGAGATTATGGACCATTCAATCCAATGGCTAAAAAAACATTATGTTTGGAAGCGAACTAATTTACAGTTCACAAGTTAGTCATCACCATAATATTGTACTTGTATCATTATGTCCCAATTTAGGTTGTAGGACACATCCATCGTATGGATCCGGACCATGACAAAATCCTAAGATTTGAGCTATTGAATGTGTTGATAATTGTTATTTGGCATAGGTAAATTATTCACCTATTTTATCTTTCTAAAAAGTTGGGGAAAACACACATGGCCTAGGCTATTGTCCTTTCCTTTCACATCAAGAAAATGAGTGTGTTGAACTTACCTTGATTGTTGAACAAAATGCAAGAGGTGTTGAATGGGAGACCTTGAAGTGAGAATGAAAGAATGATAGTGTGAGTGGGAAAGAGATTAGGGTTTGAATTGGTTAAGGGAAATCAGAAATAATATTGATAAGGGTAGTAGGTATAAGATTTTAATAGGGGTTCAAAACTACAAAAAATGGCTAAAATCTAAGCCCCTTAAATTAAGTAACAAAAGGGTAGTTAGAGAGGCTGCAAACACAAACATTAATACAATCAAGTTGTAATGGAATTTAAGCTCAACATATAAATACATCAACATCAGGACATATGGTTGAAATGTTTGTTGGAAATTAAGTCTCACATTGTCTACTCAATGTCTTGTGAATGATTTAAATATATGTTGGACTACTTCTCTCAAAGCCAATAATTGATTTTGAGATGAAACTTTAACATGGTATGTGAGTCAGAGTTCAAATTCTTTCTGATTGTCATGGGCCAAAAGATACCATTTAGTTATGGATCAAAGGTAACCCTTTACCTGGTCTGACAAACTTATGTGAAGGGGACATGTTGGAAAGTAAGTCTCACATTGTCTACTTCACTATCTCGGGATGATTTAAATACATGTTGGACTACTCCTCTCATAACTAATTAGTTTTGAGATGAAACTTTAACATTCAAGCCATATTTGTGATCATCTTTAATGTCATGGAGTTATTTCTTCTCTAATTTCTTGTTTTTTAAGGTTTACCATTTCTTCCTAAACCTCTCTTATAGTTATGATTCTGACATTTGTCCAAATGCATTTCTGTATTGGGCTGAAAATATTGTTAACCCCCTCAATAATGTTTTGTGTATCTCAAATGACAGACATCATTTTGATGTCCTTTAATTCATTTTGGGATGCGTGACTAAGGGTAGAAATATGTCAGACCGCTTATCAGATGCCTATTACCTAACCTATAATAGACTAGATCAAACCAGACTTTTTTCGTGAACAAGTTAAGCTTAAACTTTTTGAAAAGCCTATTTAATTTAACAAGTCAGACTTTAGATCATCCAAAAGGCCTATTAAACCTAACAGACTGACCTATTTAGTTATAGAGAATAATGTATGTCCTGATGTGAGGAGAGAAGTTATCTCCTCACACTCATTCATTAATAGATATTGTATTACTTTACTTTTTGTTTTCTTATTTATTTTTAAAATATGTAAAAAATAACCATGTGTCATTGCCTAACTGGTGTAAGGAGAGAAATTGTAACACCACGAATTTTACGATTTTGAATTATAAGATTTTACTAATATTTTCATTAATTATATATTCGAAAATGAATTTCTGGGAATTTTTGGTAAATAATTAGACGAAACTCTAGTTGAGTTTTATTCTTGAAATTTTATTTCCGATTTTATGGTAAATTTTGGTAATTTTCTGAGACAGTCGGTTC
>NC_032017.1:8637947-8638804 GCF_001865875.1 Lupinus angustifolius | reverse complement strand
GGAAAAAGAGAAATGATTTTAAGTATTTAGTAACGATTTTAGAAATATCGGAAACTAACGGATTTTTATTGTGGTAGTTACGAAGATTTCGGTGTTTGAACTTTGAAACCAAACCACCCTTAGCCGACAAGTTAAAGCACGCTTCACTAAGGTGAGAGAGAACACATTGTGACATAGTGGTGTCCGAATATGACACCCGGATCTCCTAAACCATCTCAAAGGTTTGGGAGTTAATTTGGGTTTTAAGAAACCCAAGATTTTTTATGTTTGAATATTTTGAATATATATGATTGTTGATGAAATGTGTTGAATATTGTATATGAATGTCGTTGGGAACTTTTCTGGGTGCAAGTAGGTGTTTGAAAAACCATGTTTAAATGTGTTTCGGTTGTCGAAAATGGCAAAAATTAGTATTCTGTCCAAATCCCTGTTGCCTGGGTGAACCAGGCGTCGCCCGAGCCCAGGATTTCGATGAAATTCTGGAACTCTCTCGCTCGGGCGAGCAAAGGCCTCGCTTGGGTGAGCAAAGGCTTCGCTTGGGTGAAAAATAAAAGAAAAAAAAAACCCAGAATTTTAATGAGTTTCTAGAACTCTCTCGCTTGGGCGAGAAGAGGCCTCGCTTGGGCGATAATACATTCGCCTGGGCGAGGAAAGCATTAGTTTATTTTAGATTTAAAGATGAATTGTCGCTTGGGCGAGAGACAATAATTGTGTTTGACTATTTGATTTGATTGGTTGAGTATGTAATAACCCTAGTACAGGTATGTGATATAAACTACTTTGGTATAACAATGTAATTGAATTAAAAAGTAAAGTATTCAAGATGTTGGAATTAAATAGTCAAACTCGGTAATTAA
>NC_032017.1:8633670-8637847 GCF_001865875.1 Lupinus angustifolius | reverse complement strand
GTGGTATAAAGTTGTGGAATGAGATCATGTCTTAAATAGTATAAAGATGATGTTGTGAAAGTATTGTTATGTTGATGCCTTGTTGGGCAAGTATCCGACTTGAAGTCGTGAACTAGGGGTACCCTAGTAAGGATACATAATATCACTGTACAACGATCGACCGACCGTAAGAGGCTTGGTCATGTGACCGTCCAGGATTGTCCGGTGATGAGTTGTAGTGATTGAGATGTTACCTTGAGCATGTACGGTTGACGTACTATCGGGTCCCACGAGAAGCATTCCTTGTCGGGAGATGGCTTAAGGATGGGCCGATCATGTGTTTGATTAATACATTTGCGCTTGATTCTGATTAAGAATGCATTGCATTGTGACCATGAAGTAGTGGAGAGGAAATGACGGGACGTCTTCGAGCACCGTGAAGTAAGCAGGGACGGCACTGATTGGACGGTGATTCGCCAACAATGTCTTGAGGGAGAGTCTGGGTGAGACGAGTCCCTTGTATTCCTGGGGAGGTACCCTGTTGGATCGGACAGTTCTCACAGGCCAAACTAGGCAATCTCTGACAACCCCTGGATTGCATTCGTGATCAATGAGAGGGATGCCCAGAAAGCGTTTGTACGACCTAGGTCCAGGTAGGACTGTTCCTGAGGGAACCGATCGATCTATTTTTAATTCCTTGCGAGGATATGTTATTTCGGGTGCGTACAAAGTGGCTTGGTATGGGACCTGTACTCTTGATTTGTTTCCGACTAGGTTATTGGGAGGATATTGGTGTAAGGTGGATGATCATGACATAGCATGCATATATTGCACTTGTGGAAGTGGTTTCCCACATTTGAGTTATAAACATCATGCATCATTAACATTATGCACATATTATTACTTATGGTTATGATGTTTGTTTATGAAATGTATGTTGATACATTATGATTTATGTTGATAAACGGTGAGTTATGATGTCGGTCATAGAAATATATGGGTATATTATTATTTGAGGTTATGATTCCCACTTATGTGTTATTTAATTATAGTCATGACATATTGTCGATGAATGATATATTGTTAAATGGTGAATTATGATATTGATGGAAATAAATGTTGTTTACATTACATAGGTTGATTTGACAATTGTTTATGAGAACAATTGATGAGTTTGATTATATTACTCATGTAAATTGGATAGTTGCTTACGAGAACAACTAATGAGTTATAATGTAACATGTTATATATATATATGAACTGTTTTTCATATCTGAGTGTAATATTCTGAGTAAGTCCACGCCGTCAATGAATTTACGTTCATTAGATGTCTTACTCTCTCTATTTCTCTTCCTTTTCTATTGCTTGCTTTTCGGACGTGTGCTTGAAGTGGAGGAAGAGGAGGAGGAGGACGAGGTCGTTGAGCTCGTAAACATAGAGAGCTCGGTGGAGGTGATCAACCTCGTGTCTGACTCGGAAGAGGAGAAGGACCCGAGTGAGGGGTCCAGCATTCCTGGCATCTTTTGAGTCAGCTTGTGGGCCAGTCGATGTCCCCTTTTTGTTTTGATGGGGCTGTGTTTCTTTTTGGATTTTGTATATGTTAGTGGCGATGTAGTTTCCGCCTTTGTTGACTTAGTTTGTATGAACTAAAGATGACTTAACCGTTTATATGCATTGTGTTATTCAGGAAATTGTGAATCAGGTTAAGTTATCATTCGATAATGATAAGTTGATTTTCTGCATTTGAGTTACATAAAGTGATGTCCCGGAAAATGAATGTTTTAAAAGGAAACAATTTTATACATCACCATTTCAAAAAAAAATTTACCCATTTTTCCGCAATGTTTTTGAGAATTATTTTTTCGGGGAGTTACAGAAATTATCTCCTCACACCAGGAGATACTCCATCCTCTATCAATGAATAACTTATCTCCTCAATGAATAACTTATCTCATCCACCAGTAAAAGTATGACACGTGTACTATTTTGTTTAATTTTAGAGATTTTTTTGTAAAAAATAATTAAATATGACACATGTCATGATTTTAGTAGCTAGAATAGATAATTTATCTTCTTGTACTAGGACATATTTTATTCTCTTTAAGAATATATTATATAGCAAACATTTAAACATGCTAACAGGCAAAACCAGACTTTTAAATAGGTCAGACTTAGGCTTTGATTTTTTTTAAATAGACTAACAGGTTAGTCCCAAACTCCTACATGCTATATTGGTTGAGCATGTTTAAGGCAAAGTATGGCCTATTTCCACCCTTATGTGTGACTGTCTCTCCCAATAAGTGTCGCTCATTAGAATCAAATCTTTAACATTTTGATCATTCTGGTAATCTAGTAAGGTCTTACACTACTAGACTTTCTTATATATTTTTAAAATGCATCTAAATATACCCAAAAAAATGAGAACCAGTTATGAGAAAAGGATAATGTCATTTGTGGTGAGAAAAGGTTGTCAACTTGTTATTCAAATAATGGAGCTTAGGACCCCAAAGTCAACCACCCATCACTCCAAATGTGAGCCCCCAACACTTGCAAAGGTTTATTCTCAATCAATCTTTAATTTTCACTCATTTCTTCAGTTTTATTCTCCATTACCATCCTACTTATTTGTTAGGACCAAAAGTAGGTCCAATAACGTGCAAAGGTTTCTCCATTTTAAGAGTGTGTCTTTAAGCTCCCCATTAATTTTGTGTAGTCCATCATTAACTATCTATCAAGGTCATAAGTGTTAAATATATTTCGATTAATAGAGAAGTTTCTTATTTAAGATATAGTTAATCTTATTTTATTTGAGTTTATCTATAATTTATGTGTATCTAATTGATATTATTTGGGTTTATTACCCTTTCATTTATAACAACTTATTATACTTATATAAGATTATTTATGACTAACTTATATTAAGTTTGACCAATTTTTACATCATTAATTTCTAAAGTAAGCATGCTCATCATTTTCAAGTTGCTTTCCAAGTTGTGAGAATGCTAACATTTAGTTATCACAACAGTTTCTTTTATGCATATTTTATTTTGGATTGTTTTCATGATGCAATACTTGCTTTCATCGGAGGGAGATATTTACTTTAAAGATAGAGAATAGTAAAGATGAAGAACAAAAATATATAATTGAAGTATGAAAAATTAAATAAAATAATAGACATTATTATATGATGATATTGCTACAAAAATACACAATAAAAGTATAGTGTGGTTTTTCATGTTATATAGTCCCACCAGCTAGGATAGGATGTATGTTAATGTTATGAGATTTATTATAAAGAGGTAGGATGTAATATTATAATTAGTTATTTAGATTTAATCAAATAATTTATATTCAATATTTCTAGAATGTCCTTATTGTAACACCGCGAATTTTACGATTTTGAATTATAAGATTTTATTAATATTTTTATTAATTATATTTTCGAAAATGAATTGCTGGGAATTTTAGGTAAAGAATTAGACGAAATACTAGTTGAGTTTTAGTCTTGTAATTCTATTTCCAATTTGGTGGTAAACTTTCATAATTTTCGGAGACAGTCGGTTTCGGACCGCTATCGGGGCCAAATCTCACTCGAATTCGGCCCAATAACGTGTTTTTGAGTTCTGTAGCTCAGAATCAAATTCCGATTGTGCCATTGGCTTCGAAATATTATTTTAAGTCAAGATAGACACCAATTTTGTCCATAACACATTTCTAATTATTTTTCACTTCGAATTTCATGTTTCGAAGTTCTAATCGTAACCCGAAATCGGGAGATTTTTATTAGCCGACCGGGTATTAGCCGAAAATACTCGGGAATATTTTTAATCGCACAAGTTTCTCCGAAGTCGTCACGTCGCATGAGTCACTTCACAAAATCTACATACTAAATCTTATAGATTTCACTCATTAATGCATTGATTTACTACCACCAAAATCTACTAAATCACTCAACAAATCCTCTCACTCCACCACCATTAGACACATCGCCTATACTAGTCTAACTCTACTTACCTTGCATTAAATTTTATGATTTGATAAGGGTGATGCTCTCCTATAAATACATCACCTCATTCTCTCATTTCTACACTAAATTTCCTATACAAACTAAGGTAGTCTTTTATGTTTCTTCTTCATCTTCTTCTCATACTTCATAGAAAGTTATGAGCTTTTATTATGTTGTTCATAAAGTAGAGTT
>NC_032017.1:8632566-8633570 GCF_001865875.1 Lupinus angustifolius | reverse complement strand
GGTATAAGTTTTATTGAAAATCTTACTTTAAAGAGTGTTATTTGATTTTAAGACTTTCAATGACAAATGATGATTCAAGGATATTCAACCTTGAATCGGATGGACGAAAACAATTAAATTCATTTTAAATTGAAAGTTTTATCTTCACGTAAAAAGTTATTTCATAAGTATAATAATTATCGTCAGTTAACTAATTAACATGATTTGGCGTAATGAAGAGTTCGAGAGGAGATCAGATCAAGTAAGTTCACCTGCAAACAGAGAACCTTGCGACCCGACACACTTAGGTGAGAGAGAATACATCGTGACATAGTGGTGTCCGAATATGACACCGGATCTCCTAAACCATCTCAAAGGTTTTGGGGTTAACTTGGGTTTTAAGAAACCCAAGATTTTTATGTTTAAATGTTTGTGAATATATATGATTGTTGATGAAATGTGTTGAGTATTGTAAATGAATGTTGTTGGGAACGCTTCATTAAGGTGAGAGAGAATACATCGTGACATAGTGGTGTCCGAATATGACACCCGGATCTCCTAAACCATCTTAAGAAACCCAAGATTTTTATGTTTGAATGTTTTTGAATATATATGATTGTTGATGAAATGTGCTGAATATGGTATATGAATGTTGTTGGGAACTTTTCTGGGTGCAGGTGTTTAAAAAACCATGTGAAAATACGTTTGTTTAGCCGAAAAGGGCAAAATTGGAATCATGTCCATGTCTTTCTCACTTGGGCGAGCGGGTCTCGCTTGGGCAAGAGAAGTCCGTCGCTTGGGCGAGAAACAATTCTCACTTGGGCGAGAGGGTCTCGCTTAGGCGAGAGGGTCTCGCTTAGGCGAGAGATGCCCAGTTTTAAAATGGTATTTATGATTGAATTTTCGCTTGAGCGAAGGGTCCTCGCTTGGGCGAGAGACAGTAATTGTGTTTGACTATTTGGATTGATTGGTTGAGTATGTAATAACCCTAGTATGGGTATGTAATATAAACTACTTTGGTATAA
>NC_032017.1:8589547-8632466 GCF_001865875.1 Lupinus angustifolius | reverse complement strand
GATGTCGGTTATAGATAATATATGTGTATGTTATTATTTGGGGTTATGATCTCCACTTATGTGTTATTTAATTATAGTCATGATATCTTGTCGATGAATTATATATTGATAAATGATGAATTATGATATTGTTTGGGAATAAGTGTTGTTTACATTACATAGGTTGATTAGATAATTGTTTATGAGAATAATTGATGAGTTTGGTTATATTACTCATGTGGATTGGATAATTGTTTACGAGAATAACTGATGAGTTATAATGTGATATATTATATTTATATGAACTGTTTTTCATATCTGAGTGTAATATTCTGAGTAAGTCCACGCTGTCAATGAATTATATTCATTAGATGTCTTACTCTCTCTATTTCTCTTCTTTTCTATTGCTTGCTTTTCGGACGTGTGCTCATCAGATAGACAGCTTTGCTCGGATTTGGAGCTACCCGTCCGTGATGTTCCCGGAGGGGCATGAGGAATTGAGGAGAGGAAGTACCGTAGCTTTGGAGTTAGCCACTAGGAGTTGCTTATCATTTTGTGACTTTTGAAATACTGACGGCTTCAGTTTGTTCATTTCTTTCTTTAGTGTCTTTTGGCGATGATTAATATTCCCGCCCTTTATTGTTGGATATGTATATTAAGTACTTATGATCTTTTATATCTATGAAGATATATATTCAGGAAATGTTGAATCATTTCAGTTACCGTTAGGTAACCGATTTTGATTTCCGCATTATATGTTACTTAAAGTAATATCCCGGAAAAGAAAGGTTTTTAAAAGGAAACAATTTTATATCACCAATTTAAAAAAAAATTACTCACTTTTCCGCGTAATAAATAAAGAGTATTTTTCGGGGCGTTACACTTATATGGTCATCACCATCTTAAAATTTATTTACCTCTTTAACTACCATCTTGTTCTCGGATGAATTTTTTTAAAGAGACTTACAATCATTGTTTAATTTTTAGAGATTGTTAATTCCATAATAAGTACTAATTAGTTAGTATAACATAAATACTTTTTCTTTAGGAGTGACTAGATTCAGATTGCATGAAAGGTCTCTATCGTATTAGAAATCAAATAATAAGAAAATAATATGTATTTCATTGATTGAATGAATTATCAAATGAATTACATGATATTGAATAAAATAGATAAAATTAGGTAAGTGAGTTTAAACTACTTACTATTTGATATAATATTAACTAAAAATACCAAATTATATTTGAAAGGCAAAATCATTCAACACATCTCTATATTATGTTAGTCAATTTGTCCGGAACTTACTTATGAGTTTAATATACTTTGATTTATTTTAAAGTGAAGTGTTGAAGATAATTGTTCAAATAATAAAACTAATATAATATGTGAATGGGTATTTGAAAAAATGATGGATAAAAGAATTAATGATCTTAGAATGGAGACTATATAATAAAGTTACAATAGATACCTTGAGAAGAGACCTAGGGACACTTGTTTCATAATAATATAATGTTGAAAAGCTAAGTTGGCATTTAGCTAGTGAATTTGCTCATTTGAGGTATGAATTTGTCCTATGGTTATCAATTCATAGATAGATGTAATGTCATTGATTTGAACCTACCATTTTTTCATGTAATAATAAAATAATCAATAAATAAATAATTGACATACATATCTTCCCATGCTTTTGATAATCATTTACAATATTGGCTTTTTATTGAATCCTAATCCCATCATATCTTACTTTCATATTTAATAATCTCTAAATATATTTTTGTATATTTTTAATGAATAAATGTAACATCACAGCTTGACATGTGACCTTCCAGGTTTATGAATATACTGAGTGTGTCACCCATAAGCTTAAATACTTCATGCAATATTTTATTCCTTACAAAGGAATATATGAGTGGATGAACTCATACTTTTGAAACTTGAGTTAATTTCTTATGAAATGTTTATGTACTAATTTTCTCATACCTTAAAAATTATTATTTGATTTATTTCAAAACTAAGTGGAGTATTTTAAAACAGAACTCCATAGATTCGTTGTTAAATATTTTGATAATGTTAAGGTAATATATAATTTCATCTATATATTTTAAGGGGTTCTAGATTCCTATTTTATGTATGAAGAAAATCTTTATTAAAAAATTATACCCATTACATTTATGAACAAAATCTTCATTAAAAATTGTACACATTATATTTTCTAATTTCTAATCGAGTGGAATTAGCATATATACATGAGGAAACTTGTTAAATTCCATACTCCTAAATAAACTATGACGTAAGTCAATATATTTATAGAGTAAAAGATGTATACATTAATAGCATAAGAATTTTTTACACAATCACTATATTATCCATCGTTCATTTTCATTCAGCATTGATTCTGCAAAAAGTAATTCAAATAAAAAATAAATAATACAACGACAAAATCAGTACATAGATATTACTCTCATTTTTATATACCCTTTCTAAGTTTGCATGTCTATTTTCTTTCACAAATCCTACATAATTAAGCTACTTAGTGTCACAACAAGGGACCCACCACTTGTCGATTCCTTAAGTGATTACAACCTGATCCATAATTGCCACCATAGTGCCTAAGTTATTGGTATACCAAACTCAAAGGATTTGGGTTTATGAAGGATAAGAGTTGGTGAATGAACATTGAATATATCAATCCTTTATAGTTAATTTGGTTTCTAGAAAGATAGGAGTTGGTGAACTAAGTGTAAATCACCAAATATACCCTCATATATAACATGGTCCACACATCACCCACTAAGGTATACAATTACATTATTATTATTTATATTATTAGAGGAGCGGGACTTGAATTGTATTTTTTTAATTTAATACATTTATTATGGTACGTTAATATTGAGATAGATAAAAGATATGTAAATTATTATTTTTTAAAAATAGAATATATAAAATTTATAAACAATTATAGTAATAAATTTCAAATTGAAATATACTTTTTCTGTAAAATGAAATAAAACAAGATAAAATTATGATGACTTGTCAATTTGCATGAAACTCATTTGTATCTCACAACATCATGACAAAAAAATAATAGTAAATACTCATTTTAGTCCCTTATATTTTTTGACCTTATCAGTTTAATTTTTCAAAAAATTGGAAGACCCAGAGTGGTTCCCAAAAATATTAAGTGTGAGTCAAATTAATCGATTTAGGATCAAATTGGTTTCTATAAGGTGTTATAAATTATATTACAAATAACTAATTTGACTCATATTTAATATTTTTGGGATGATTTTGGGTTTTTTTATTTCTTAATGACCAAACTTGTAATATTGAAAATCATAAGAAACGAAGTGAGTATTTACTCAAAAACTAAACTTCATTAACTTGACTATATTTCAAATTAAAAATCAGAATATGATAATAAGTACATGAAGTCCATGAGGGTTGTCGGAGACCTTATACTATTGAGGTGGTCATATAAGGTATATTAATCATTTGAGACTAACATGTGCTAATATGTTGTTCATTTTCATATTACATAAATATTAAATTCTTAATATAATAGAATGAGTAATTATTATCACAAGACTTTCTTAAGTATCTTCACTACATGTGTTGCTTATTATAAAATATACTTTTTGAAGATTTCGGTGGTCCATTTTATATGATAATTTATTATTTACGTCCAAAATTTATGTTCTCTCTTATTTATAGTGTTTGATAGTATGAAAAATAATAATTTTTTTATATTTTCCAATGACACTTATTTAGTAAAATAATTAAGTTATATAATTTTTTTTTAAAATGAAGAAAATAAAATACTGTTAATAATATGTGTAATTGAGTTAAAAATATAAGATAAACCAAGTAATATTTATGTTATGCTTGGGATTGTGGAGGATGATATAATAAAATAGAATTTATAGAGAAACATTTTGTATTGATATTTGCTAATTCTAAGTCTTCTAAATCATTAATTCATTATCCACCCATATTCTTCTAACTGTTTCCTACTATTTAATTTCCTGTTCAAATTTGGACTTAATAGTTTTTTATAGACTTTATTACTCAATACAGTCCTAATGTTATTTTATTCCTCCACTCCTCAGTCGGCAATAAATTGCACATAAAACTATTTCTTATTGCTATTGTCATTTTTGTCTTTATTCACTTGAAAAATTTAGGTGAATTTTTGAAATAATGAAGTCAAATTTTGCCAATATTAAAGTCCTAATGACTTGAGTGTATTATTAATTTTCTTGAGGGTAAGTAAAACATTTACTTACAATTCTAATCTTTTTCCAATATAAATTGACCATCTTTAAGTTATTCCTAAAATAAAAATTTCCGAAAAAACACTTATTGGAAGAGACAATCATACACTCTAAAATAAATTAATTTCCTATCCATAGAATAAAAGGTTACCCTTAATTATAAAAAAATAAGTCTAAAACATAAATTCCCCTCACCTTTATTAGAATCTATAAATATGACACTATCCATTAAGTAAGAGATTCTATTACATATGTTGTTTATTAACATGTATTGTGTATAAACTATAAACAAGAATACTCGTGGATTTCATATTTGTGGAACAAGTTATTTTAAGTCTTATTAGTCTTGGTGGTTAGTCAATTCTAACTAAAAACTTCTTTAGAAATAAAATAAAAGATTGTTGCTGTGGATTGTAATATGCGTAAATATAAAATTTGAATTACACTAAATTTATTGTTCTTTATATTAAATTCAATTAGAATATTGTATAAAGTATGATTTGATACTTAGGCACGAAATCTACCACTTACTTTAAAGGTTCAATCAATTTATTATATGTTGGTTAAATTATTCGCTAACAATGGACAACATGCAAGAATGATATCATGCTGACGTGTATATATAGATGAAAATCATCCCGATAGTCATGGAGAATCAATAGGAATACCAACTTATATATGTGATTTTGGAATATGTTAGATTGAAATAATAAGACAAAAATAATATGTAATTAATTGATGTGATTGTGGAACATGCATTGTTCATATACTTAGATATAGAGTTTAAAATCTATACGGAAAGTATAAAGTTTTTTATACTGCATATAATTCATTATTGATTTGTATTATTTTTATTTAAAAGTCAATAACAGTAAACATATAAATAATAAATAATTGACTGATAGTGTAAAAAATATTTACATTATTAATATATACATATTAAATCGTTATATATGATATATATTAATATTCATTTTTTTCTTCAAATGGGAGGCTTATATATGCAGAACAAGGTGGATGTGAGAAGACATTTGAAAATGATTGAAGTATACTTATAAGAAGTTGATCTAACAAACTGATATTTCATATATCACAACTCTATCAATTAATTGTATATATGAAATATGATATGTATATATAACATGTTTTATGTTTTGGTTTGATTAATTTATATTAAGATAATTGGTTAATTTATATTAAGATAATTGGTTAATTTCGATCTAAAAATTACGTGGTTTCAATTCAGTTTACTCCATTTTTTAATACAAAAAATAATATGTCTAGTTATCTCCTCCTGCCAGTGAAATCATGACATGTGTCATATTTCAACATTTTCAATAAAAATATTTTAAAAAATAAACAAAATAGCATACATGTCACATTTTTACTGGCTATAGGAGATAAGTTATATCCTTATATAAGGAGATACATTATTCTCATTTCAAAATAATATGTTTTTAGTATATTTACTGTGTCAAATTCATATTAAAAATCAATAAAAATGTATTAACTATTATTAATTTTAAGAATTAGAAAATATGAAAAATGTATACTTTATTTTATGTTTATATGTAATAAGTATCAATTCAATCTAACACCTAAAATCAGAACTAAGAACTTAAAGGTTTTTAAAATAAACCAACATCATCCAAACAAATTTAATATTTTGTAGTTTGGACTAGTTTAGGTTTCTTTTTTCGATAGGTTTAGATTTGAATCCCTTATTTAATAATACCAATTAGTTAAACTCATCTTTCTACAAAAAGGAAATTAATTATTGCTGCCATCAATTAACAAAATAGTTTAATGTGAACATGCATTGCCGCTATCAATTTAAAAATTAACTTTTTGGTACATGGTGCTCTCAATTAATCATGCTCAATTGCCAAAGAGTAATAATAGTACATGTTTGATTCACCTTAAAGTAAAGTCTCGAGTTCGAATCTTGTGGATGAAAAAATATCTGATGTGAAAGTTAGCCTCACATACCTATGAATATTCCGACTCAAACATGATTGCCTATAGTGTGAAAATAGATGTGGGAACAAAAAAAAGTGACAAAGAGTAAAATACATGTGTTGTCAATGTAAATTTTTGAGAGAGTCAATGTTTAACTCATCAATCATTTTATATTTAATAGTTAATGTTAACTAAATATAAATGAATAATAATGCAATAACCGTGTCATTTTATTATGCAAACACATATACATGTCTTACACAAATTACTCTCTTCTGAAAATAAAATTTTAATGAAGGTCATTATATTAATCATAAGTACAAAATAATCTTTAAATTTTATCTATTATAAGTTTTTTATGAATTAAAACATGTATTCTAAAATACACAATACTTTTCTATAAAACTAAAATTCTAATAAATTTTATTTATAAAACTTTATTATTTGTTATCACTTATTAAAGTTACAATACTTGTTTACATGCACATGAAATCGTAAGAGACGACCACTAAAAACAAAAAAAAAAGGAAATTTCTTATTTATAGATCTTAGATATAAATTAATTTATTTTGGTACAATAGAAAGGTAGAAAAACAGAAACTAAATTAAAGAGTACAATACTGAAAACTCCTGCAGGTGGAATATAGATATAAATTAATTGATAAAAACAAAATTTGAATTGAATAAATTCATTGCATATTGTATTTGTAATTGAAATTTATTACTCTTGACATTGTTTTAATTAAAATTTAAAACACATTGATTAAAAATCTTCTTATCTTTGGGATTTGCTTTGATGTTAAAACATATCATATCTAAAATATGTTACGTTGTCATTAATTTTTATTTTAGTGTGTAACTATTATTCATACGAGTCAATAATGTAGAACCAGTGTTGTTAAAACTGTAGTACTGGTACAGTGGTTCAACCAGTGGTTCAGTAATTAAACTGCATGCCGGTTAAACCGGACATACCTACTTATATTTATATATATAAACCTATGACAAAAAAAATTCCAAATAGGTAGATACTCAAATTTATAATCCATATTTATAATATACTCAAAATTCACATAAATAAACAACTTTAAGTCTTTAACAAATTCAAAATCTAAATTAAAAAACATATATCAATGCAAAAGTATCACTTAACAACCACAAAATATAAATAAATGACATAACTTCACAACTCACTTTATAAAACAAATAAATTTAGAGTTTTAACATTTAACATCAATGAGTCAAAGTTATCTTATATGAATATTATATTTTTCTACCAAATCCTATCTTCAGACAATACTTCAAGATTACACAAATGTTACTGAGATTACACACGAATGTTAGGAATCAAAATGTGTAATCTAAGTATGCTTTGGAAACATGTGTCTTGAAGTGTTGAAGAAGAGTTGAAAAGATGGGTCGCCTTGTAATGAGTTTTTAAGTTTTAAAAAAAATATATATATGTGTATAAACCAACCAGTTTAGTAAAATACTGGCCGGTTCACCGGTTTTGACCGATTTTGATACTTGACCGGTTCAACACCTGTACCGTACCGGTTAGGGGGCCGGTTCACCAGTTTTTCGGTTGAACCGACCGATACGGTACGGTTTTTATAACTATGTGTAGAACAACTACAGTATGGAATCAATGTTGTGAAAAGATTTTAATCCATGACTAAATAAGTGACATAATCCTATATTAATATTCTTATCAAATTCCAACATATAACCAATTTCATGCCGTTTTCCATGACAATAAATGTCAAGGACATTATCTTAGGCATGTGACGATATATTTGTGCACACAATTTTTCTCGAGTTAGACTCCTCTCCATTAATGGAGGGGCAAGTAGTGGGAAAATACCCTAAAAACTCAAAAGACAATGACATTTATAACTTTTACTTTTTATTAGAATTACAATTTTAGCTTTAAAAATACACTACAAAATATAACTTGTCTCTCCATTAATGGAGATGAGTCTTACTCATTTTTCTCATGCACAAATGTCTAAATCCTTTTCCTGTATAAGGATATTCTCATCTCTTTTTTTGGTAAATAACTAATTCCTTTTGAAATTAGTAGCCGATTCTTCCAATAAGTATCGCTGACTAAATACTCGTTAGTTCCACTAGATTCAATATGTTTATATTTCTTAGTGAAGAAACTACATCAATTATATTTTATACACAATTAATACATCGTTCATTACTCATTTGTATTTTTTTAAGGAATTGATAATAAAACATGAATGATAGATGATATAATGACAATATATAAAATTCATATTGTATCGATGCATGCATTTTTTTATTTATTATTATTACATATCCCTCCACGCAATTACTACATTAAATTTTTTATAGTAAAAATAGTTACCTAACAAATTACATAATATTAAAATACCTTATATGCATGAAAGAAATAAATCAAAATCTATAGATTTACTAAATCATACAAGCTCGTGCGCACAATTTATAAAAAGTTAAAAACCCTTATAAATATATTTTAGGTCGACCTTTGGTCGTGATATATCTATAATTCAAATTCAATAAATTTATTACATTATATCAAATTATTCATATAAATTTCTTATGGGTTTGTATATTTATCCCTATATTTAACTCTAAAAATTATCTAAAAATTAAAAATATAATTTTCATAACAATATTCCTCATTAGCTTTAGTGAAGTTACCCTCCAAGGAATTTGTTATACTACTGTTTACTTGTTTTAATGAGGTTGTCACACCTAGACCAACAACAACGTTAAATTTGCAATTAATTTACAGAAAAAAATGTATATATTTGATCTATATATTGTCAATATATCATATATTATTTATTTTTTATTATTACCGATTTTCTAAAAAGTAATACAAATAAATAATAAATGATATACTAAATATATATAAATTTTATAGATACAGTACATAAATATTATACATATTAATTTATAATTTATAGTTTTTTCTCTCAATTTCCATCAGAAAAAGAAAAAGACCCATTATAGGTGTACTTATTTAGTGGGGGTTGGTGAGTGGACCCACCCAACCACACCTTCATACTTTTGCTTTAAAACTAGGACAAGTCCTACAAATCAATCAGGGCATTCTATCTTTAAGACACACCAAATTCCAACCCACCCCAACATCTCCAAAAGACTTGTTTCTCTTCTTCTTTTTCTCATCTCTATCTTCATAGCTTCTGGTAATGTAATGTTTCTATTTTCCATTTTCACTCTTATTCTCTTCCCTTTAACCCCAATTCAATAAATATAGTATTCAATTAATCTTATTCTCTATTTTGTTATAATCTATATGGTATACATGAATAAACTTACTATGAATTCTTTTCTTTTTCTTCATTTCTTACAAATGATTGTTTCATCTCTCTATGAATATGTTATCAATGGGGACATAGAGATGTTACAATCCTATGATGTTATCATTGTCTTCATATACTTCTTTATGTTTAATTTGATCTCATCCCTCTCAACATAATTTTTCTTCCTATTTTATATCACCGATTTAAATAAGTTTTCATCACTTTCCAAAAAAGTAAGTTTTCAATCCTATTATATATACTTTTTATGGACGATATTTATTAACATTTATATATCGAGTGTAATATTTACGTATTGTAACAATAAATATTTATATACTTTTAGTATATTATCTATTATTCATTTGTATTAATTTTTTTAAAAAATCAATGATAATTAAATATAAATGATAAATAATACAATGACAATATATCAAACTCGTACTATCAATACATACATCTTTTTCTCTTATGTATTCATGTTTTTTCTCTTATCTATTTATATTTAGTCCAAGTGTGTATATATATGTAGTATTTTGGCAAGGGAATAATGACATAAGAAAATAATTCCTTTTGAAAGGACAAGTGTCACATACAAAGAACATAATCTTGAAAATAAGATATTTGAAGATCCTCTTAATGAAGGACAAAAAAGTAAATAAAATTGAATATTCACTCATATAATTCTCACCGTATGAATTATCTTATTTTAGGATTGAGTTAGGTCTAATTCTAATATATTATACGCATTTATTTATTTTTCTATATGTGATCCTATTATATTGCACTCATTATATAAGAAAAATTGCATTAAAAATTACAATTTATAACCTTATAATCTATTCCTTCAGACTATTTCAATCCGAGAAAAGGGTACTTGTATATGATGTCCATGTGGGTTTTTTTCATTTTGATACATAAAGCATTTCCTATTTCTTTTTTTGATGTAGTGACTAATGAGTAAATGAAATGATATTTATTATATAAGTGTAATATGTATCCACTATAACTATAAAGATTTATATATAATTTTTGGTACAAATAAATGTTTGTACATAATTATTACATTATTCATCATTTATTTTATTCTAACTATTACATTATACATGTAGTGGGACAATGATCATAAACTTGAAAGCCTCAACCATGGTGCGGCCAGCATCGGAGGTGCCACGGCGGTTCTTATGGAACTCCAACGTGGACTTGGTGGTGCCAAATTTCCACACACCAAGTGTCTATTTCTATAGACCCACCGGTGTCTCAAACTTCTTTGACTCAAAAGTTTTGATAGAGGCACTAAGCAAAGTCCTTGTTTCATTTTACCCAATGGCTGGCCGTCTTTGTCGCGATGAAGACGGCCGAGTCCAAATCGACTGTAATGGTCAAGGTGTACTATTTGTAGAGGCTGCAACCGGCTCGGTGATCGATGATTTTGGTGACTTTGCTCCTACGCTTGAACTTCGACAACTTATACCGGGAATTGATTACGAACAAGGGATCGAGACATATCCGTTGTTGGTGTTGCAGGTGTGTTTTAGTCTTTTCACTCACTTGTTTTTTAATATATATATGTTTTTTATACAATTTTTTTTTAATGCAAACTCTATTTATAGTATCTATAATTCCATCAAGTACTAAACCGTCCTCTAAAGTAAATACATTGTATATAAATGTAGTTAGATATTTATTTATTGTTTATTCAAATAACTAAAGTCTTCAGGGCGGTCAAACATTTCGTCTTATTGTTTCTAATGTTAATTATATTGTTATATGATTATCTTATTTGTATGCTTAAAAATTTAAATAATACACCTTTAAAATGCATACTGTATTAGTGAAAAACATGAACCAAAAAAGAGAATTGAATATGGTAACATGATGAGAATATAATAAAAGTTGCTTTGGGAACCATTAAGTCCGAAAGTAAAGTTGTTGTTTAAGTTCCGAATAACATCCAATATAATAGAGAGAATATAATTAGATTGTTTGTGATATTTTCCTTTTAGTGTTATTGATGCAAACTAATTACACTCGGGAGAGTAATCACGAACCCTAAAAAAAATTAATTCCTTACTCAAAAGTAGGGGAATATATTTGATAATACAAAAAAAAAAAATTATTGTTGGCGTTGTCTCCTCTTTTACATTTGAATTCCAACTAAGTAAGGTGTAAAATGTGAGTAGAAAAGTATACAATTTTTTTAATATGAATACAAATTTTTTATATTAAATATCAAGTACCATTTTCTTTTACAAATAAAAAAATATATATGCAGTGATAGTCTAAGAGTCTTCTACAATACCACTACATCATCCATCGTTTATATTATAATAATTATTGACTTTACAAATAAGTGATAAATAATGTATTAAAAGTATATCAATCATTAAACTATTAATACATAAATATTTCACTTTAAATAAAATAAAACTAACTTTGATTAAAACTAGAATTTTGAATGAAATGTAGATTTTTCATTAATAAATAAGAGAATGATACATAATATAAATATAGAAGATTTCTATTGCTAGATGATTGGGAAAGGTTCGGTGAGATGTTTAGTTTGGTTGAAGAATTCAACTTTATATTCCCAACACATTTTGTTGTGATGCTATGTAGTTCACTAGTTCTTTTAAGGACCACACACAAATGAAAAAGTAGTTGTTCATTATAAAGAAATTCGATAACAAATGTTTTAATTATAATTAACTACAATATAATAGTAAACAAAAATAATAAAAAACCATTTATATTTGTGGGAGTGAACAAATCTGTTAATCATCATTGTCGATGATGAAATAATGTAATTTTTTCTGTGAATGGTACATTTATTAACCATGTAAAAAAATTTACGCCCACAAATTTTGTTAATCTAAATATATTATTTGTAAACATGATATTTCCTTGAGATGAAGTTGTTGTAGGTCAGATATTTAATAGAAATGTATGAGGATCAAGTAGGAATTTTGTTGTTGGTGTAACTCATGATATTTCTTTATTTTATAGGTAATGAACTAATCACTTTCGAGATGCATAATTATCTCTCCCGACGAGTAACCTTTTTATTTTGATAAATTGAAAACACAATAACATGCAAGTAACTTTCTTATTTAGCTTATTTAAGTAATATATATCGAATAAACAGTCAATAAAACTTTATACTACAGCTACACCTACTCTACTCTAATGCAATTTACATTCAACTCAAATTAATATGATTGATATTTATGCTTCATTTACCTACATTGTCTTACCTATCAAATAATAGGATCCTTTCCTACTAAAGAAACAAATACATCAAATTTTAATGATAAAAATATTATTTTATTATACTTAAAGTGATCAATGTATCATTATATATTGGATTTTTTTATTTTTGAAGCATTTATTTCTCCAGTATCAGAGATGATCCTTAGTTGGAAATACCAATCTTTACTTTATGGACATTATTTATTTA
The DNA here is from genome assembly GCF_001865875.1 of Lupinus angustifolius. Taxonomy (NCBI): domain Eukaryota; kingdom Viridiplantae; phylum Streptophyta; class Magnoliopsida; order Fabales; family Fabaceae; genus Lupinus; species Lupinus angustifolius. The sequence continues at coordinate 8,619,479 of NC_032017.1, read as the reverse complement.
CAGGTAACACATTTCAAATGTGGAGGTGTATCATTAGGTGTTGGAATGCAACATCATGCAGCAGATGGATATTCTGGTCTTCACTTTATTAATACATGGTCAGATGTTGCTCGTGGCTTAGATGTTTCAATCCCACCGTTCATTAATAGGACTTTGTTATGTGCTAGAGATCCACCAATACCTGTTTTTGAACACGTTGAGTATAAGCCACCACCACTCATGAAGACAACAACTACAACAACAACCCAAAATAACGTTAAAAATGGGTCAGAAAATGCTGCTGTCTCTATTTTCAAGTTGACACGTGACCAACTCAACATCCTTAAAGGTAATAATACTATTAGATACTAATATCCAAATCTTACAAAATGAATTTAGTGCAACGGTAAAGTTGTTGCTTAGTGATTATGAAGTTACGAATTCAAATCGTAGAAATAATCTTCTTGCTTGTGAAATAAAATTGCATATATCTATATTTCGCATATCCACTAATTGCGAGAGTCTTACATTGGACCTCTTTTTTTTAAATATAATATCTTGATCTTATACTTGGCCACAATATGATTTTGACATGATCCCCACATGAGTTTTCTATGATTATGTTCATCATGTGATATTGTTATGGATCCTGATATAATTTGTGTTTGACAACCTTGTTTGAGGCTTATAAATAAATTAATATATTTATTTGACTAAAAATAAAAATAAGTGAATAACCTTATTTGGTTAATAGCTTATTTTAAAAAGAAAAATGTTTTCCCCATCCTTGTGTATAATTGTTTAATGATTGATGAAAAAAAAACATATATAAATGTATAATGGTAGTGTTCAAATAAGTTGTATATATAGTAATACTTTTTTTTTATAAAAGTCACATACAATTAAAGTTAGGGGTTTAAAACTCTCTTGTATATTTTTTTATCCTGGTTGATTAGATAATATTATCAAATATTTACAAATCTACCATCTAAAGAACAAAGTGGATGATTGACTCATTCCATACTATAAGAAATTGCATGATTTTTTTTATAACACGAATTCCTATTTCTCAATGATAGCCCATGATCAAACCAATTGGCCGAATCTCATTAAACCATTTCATAGAATTTTATTGATGTCCTTTTTTTATAAAGCCAATCGATTTCAATTTTTGAATAATTGATATCACTTCTGCTTTTATTGTAATAAAAGATTCCTTTTTTATGATTTTATGTATGAACAATTTCTTAATATCTTGTTCTTTAAGAGAATCTTCTATTAACTTTTCAAACTTCCAACCACCGTTAATTGATTTACTCTAAGATTAATTTTGTAATGAAATTAGGATTCCATTATATCCCTATAAATAATAACACCAACATTATATACAAATGCATGAACATGTTAACCAAAGTTTTCACCTAATTTTATCTCATTACAGGTAAATCCAAAGAAGATGGCAACACAATAAACTACAGCACTTATGAAATGTTAGCTGGTCATGTTTGGAAAAGTGTATGCAAAGCAAGATCACTTTCTGAAGAACAAGAAACAAAGTTATACATTGCAACTGATGGAAGAACAAGGTTACAACCACCACTTCCACCAGGTTACTTTGGAAATGTTATATTCACAACAACTCCTATAGCTATTGCTGGTGACCTTATCTCAAAGCCTACATGGTATGCTGCAAGTAGAATCCACAATGCATTGTTGAGAATGGACAATGAATATTTAAGGTCAGCCCTTGATTATTTGGAGTTGCAGCCAGATTTAAGGGCACTTGTTAGGGGTGCACATACTTTCAAGTGTCCTAATCTTGGTATAACTAGTTGGACTAGGCTTCCAATTCATGATGCTGATTTTGGTTGGGGTAGACCTATTTTTATGGGACCTGGTGGGATTGCATATGAAGGATTATCTTTTATTATTCCTAGCTCAACAAATGATGGAAGCTTATCTGTGGCAATTGCTCTTCAGCATGACCATATGAAAGTGTTTAAGGATTTGTTGTATGATATTTGAGGAATTCAAGGGCAAATTGTTTCTAATATGCCTTTTATTTCCATGTTTTTTGTTTTCTTTATATATACTACTACTTAATGATGAACATTATGCAAATTTTAATTCGATTTATTTCGGTTTGTAAGAGATTATATGCATTTGGCTAAGTATTATTATAATCTGTAAGGATAAATTGCGAATCATATGATGCAACCGCAATATCTTTATTACGATGACTGTCACAAGCATAAGGCTATGGCCGATTCTGTAAAGTGTCTATGCTATGTTTCAAAAACATATGTTGAAAAAAATGTTCCATTCAATCTAGATTTATGACTAAATTAGGTGGAATTGAAAACTTGTGATATGCATATTTTTAAGTCATGCATTAATGTTACACTATAAATAAAAGTACTTTTATTTTGTAAGAACAACAATCATATCTAAGGTACAAAGATGCTCCGAAAGGACCTTTTTCTCTCTTTGCTTTTTTTATTGTGAACATGATAGCTCATGCTTTTCCTCATTGTTACTTTCCTCAACTTTTCTGTGCAGCTTTAAGTTCTTCCTTCACGCTTCTATAATATTCTACAATTGAAAAGAATAAGCAATTTAGTAAAAGCAAAACATCTCCGATATTAATACGAGTTTAATTTCTATGCACTGTCAGCATTAAGTATGCTTTGTCACAACAATATAATTAACTACTATGAACAATTTAAGGAAACTTTATGATGTGCATGTGTTGGAAAACATAAACAACTTCTACCAAAAGGTTTTGTGTTTTCATGTTGGTGTGTGAACTTGAATTTCTATGAAAACCTGAGTTTACTATCTGCATCAATGGTGTTTAGTTTAGATGTACATTATCTTAACTCATCATTGATACAACTACATTCTATACCTACTTTTTTCACACATCGGAAAAATTAAAAGCGAAAACTAGAGGATAGGTTGAAGATCGAGCTGCACGATGTCGAGAGCTCTTATAGGTGGCATGTCCCAAGATTTTGAAGAAACCTGGAGATTCAAACTAAATTTGGCCATAAAATCTGTCATTATGTTTCCCTCTTGGAAGATATGCTGCACATGAACATTTCAATTCCTGTTAAGCAAATCAGAGATGTTTTGAAGAACTTGAGCCAGTTGTTGTAAGCGAGTCTGCATCTTATCACTGATCATGTGGATTGCTTCAAGATATTTTATACATACTTTGAAATATGGTATTGGTATGTATACAATTTATCAATAGAAAATAGATATATATACAAAATGTATTTTCATTCTCAACAAATGAAAATGAGACATTACTAAAAAGAAATCAAACGAACCGTCCTTTTGCATTTTGAAACATGGTGGATCGCGAACCTGTATGATAAGACATGCCGCCTCAAAAGAAGCAGATCACAAAGAAGAGAAGAGGGCAAAAGCATAACAAAAGGTTGCTAATAGAAAGTGCTGTTGCATAACAAGAGGTGGCTAACTATCGTAGTAGAAGTCCTAAAAAAGGAAATCTCTAATCTAACATGTTTCTTAGATGTGAGGTTTATTTAACTTGCTGATATAAAATGAGCTTTTTAATTAAAAATGTGTGAAGATTTATCATTTAAAAATACATATAGATTTATTTAAATATATTTAATTTAACCTATTTAATTATTTGTTGTGATACCCATTTATGTTTTAATGAACCAATGTTATTCTCTCATCTTGTCTTATGAGTAACGAGCTAATCTCTTTTGGATATGTGATTATCCCTCCCAACAAATGTTGTTCCAAAGAATTGAACTTTTTACTTTTTAATATATAACAAAACCTTATATCTTACATTAAATTGTTACTAGTAAATGTAAAATCTATTTGGATCCCCATATATTAAATAGGCGGAATGCAAAAATTAGATATTGAGGGACAACCTTTCATGGATAGCCATTCATTCATGTATTACAACAAGAATTAATTTTTTATCCATCAAATTAATACCTAAGTCAACACAAAAAATAAATAATGGTGGCTTAATAAAATATTGGATTGAAAAGAAAATCCCCTATTTCCAAATAAGCTAAATACAAAACAAAAATAAAAACAAGGAAAAATGAGAAGGAATGAAATGTGGTCCACATGAATTATAAAACATGGAAGAAGTAATTGACATAAAATTCCCCACCCAAGATAAGAAATCTGGACCGTTGAAAAACGTTAATCTCATAGTGCATGGTCCCATGACAATTACCATCATCTTCTTTAGTTTAGTTTGGTGGGAGGAACAAGAAGAAAGCAAAACAACTCTACCAAAATTATAAACATAAATCTCTTCATGTGCAACAAAAATTACTTAGGGAACTAAATTTTTTTGTTGCATGTATTATTTTTATATTAAAGTTTATATCTGAATTTAAAGGTGCTTTTTAATTTCATGCATGATGGTTATTGATGATGCTTTGAATGGCTTCTCTTTGGTTTCAACACCTACAATTTACTGGAAATCTAGAAGGAGATCAGGTAATTATACTATACCCTCTTTTTAATTTTATATAATCAATTAACTTTATATATTATGTTGTTAGTATACTTTATCTATTTGATTTCATTAATTCATCATTTAATCATACATGGGTTATAAGGTTTGGATATAGAATTGTATGTTTTTGGTGATTTTTAGATTTAATTTCCAAATTTATTTGGTGTCTCTCAAATCTTCTTAGAGTCTATTAGTTTTGGGAGAGTAACTGAGGGAATGAAAGGACTTGGGAGTTATGAAATGAACTATGATTCTGAAGCATTTTCTTTTCCTTTATTCCCTTCAGAACTCAACTAGCATTTTATTGAGACTACAAACTATAGTCATTTTCAAGTTTGGTCAGCGATCAAACTTGTGAGACCGTCAGGTCCAGTTTAGTCCTCACACACTTAGCATGTAAGGTTTAGAATAGACTCTTAATTACATTTGAGCAATCTCAGTTTAGAAGATCCATATCCTAAAACTTTCACCCTTTGTAATTCAATATGCTCACATTGGTAAAAGATGATATTTATAGTTATGCAAATTACTATCTCTAAAATGTGTTGCAAAAATAATGGTAACATGTTTTCAACAGCAAGTGGAAGAAATTTAAAGGCATCATTAGAAGACACTGCTGAAAAACCACAAAGCAATGAGCAAGATCCTCCTCCTTGTGATGAAGAAATGCAGAACTCGACTCCGCTTTCGGATTGCAGAAAGGCGTTGTTCGAGCCATTAGAGCCGATCGCGAATGTGAGTGGCAAAAGACCCTCTGCTGAGTCTTTACTTCCTCCTCCTGACTTTGAATATGCAAACTATCCAAGGGGTTGGGTCATTGGAAAGAAGCGTAAGCTTGTGAATGTTGATGTGGTTGAAAGCATGAGAAGGATTGCTGTCCAAGAAATGAACAGAAAGGTACAAGTTTCTTCAACACCTTAACTTGGTAGCTGTGTTTTAAATTGTAATTGCAGTTACTACGATTGTAGTCATTGCGACTGCTATGATAAGATTGCGGCAATTGCAGTGTGAATTATTTTATAATTGAAAAAATATTTGTGAATTGGATGCAGTCTGATTCTATGCGATCTGGCTGCATTACTGTGATTGATTCAGTATCACATCACAATTGCAGTGTATATGGTTGCAGTGGTCATCGTAACCGCAATATTGCAACCTTATCACATGATGTGGTCCACAATTTTGATTATAATAGAGTCTATTTATGTTTGAAGATGTTTAACGAAAGATGATTTTAAGATAATCTGTGTAGATTGTATTAAAAAACACTTGTATTGTAAAACACTAAAAACGTAGAAGTAGTTTGCATAGGTTGAAAATATTTGTCTCATAATTATTTTTTGGAATGGTGAAATGGGAAAAGCTTGATTGGTTTTAAAATAATTTATCTTTTTAAGCTTGGAACTTTTACTTTCTCTAAATCACTTATTTTATACAATTGAACAACTTTCTATACTAACAAAACATTAATTTAATGGTGTAAGACCCATTATATCTATTATTTATGTCACTACATACTACATGTAGGATTGGTGGAAATATTGTATTTAAGTTAAAAAATTAATAATTAACTATTTTTCTAACCGACCATAGCTAATAATACATGCAGTCCACAACTTGTGGGGCAGCAGGTATGCACCCATATCATACTAGGTCATGTCAAATGTTTGATTTATGGGAACAACTTTATCAGGAATAACAGTCAAGCACCCTGAAAAAGATTATTGCTTGAGATACAAAAAAACAGTTTTTTTATAATTTAATTGGGTTTCAAAATATATCAGATTATACAATTTCAATGAAAGCTGTTTTGGAAACAAGTTGAAATTGAGATTATGATCTTTGTTGCAGATAGGGATAAACAGAAAAATGCCCCATTTTTATTTATATCTCATAGATGATGTATATTTTCTTGGTTAATCAAATATTAGATGGTTAATGAGTTAACTCTTAAGGCATTAACTCTATGATTAATAACAAATTCTAAAGATGGTAACTTAGGTTAATATTTATATTGCTAAAGTTAAAGGTTCAATCTTTGTTATAGGATAGAGAAATAGATGGATTAAATGAACAATTGGAAGAGGATTCAAGATGTTTAGAACATTTGCAACTTCAGCTTGTGGATGAAAAGAGTAAACGTGCACAAGTGGAAAGAGAGAATGCAATGCTTAAAGACCAAGTCAACATTCTTATGAACATGTTGCAAGAAAATGAGGAAATAGGTGAAGAACAAAATTACCAATTTGGAGATGAAGAACAAAATGAGTCATAAATGTTTAATAGTTGTATTGTATTTTTATTTTTTTTTTAGATTTGATGAGTATAGTGATATTGGGAAAGAAACAAATCCCACCAAACATGTTATACCTTTATTTCTGAAAAAGTAATGCAGATCTTCTAGTAAATGTAATTTGCAATTAGTTCATATGATGTTTTTCTGTAAGTTATAAGATAGTAGTGTCATATATTTTTCCTATAAACTTGTTCAATATAGAAACATGTGAGACTATATACTATGAGACTACTATCTCACTTATAACAAACAAGGCTACACCAGATTTTTTCACAAATAGGTCAACTTTGACCAATTAAACTTATCAAGCTTACCTATTTAATTATATTAATAATATTCATATTATAGTATTTTAATATAAATAATATTATAGATGAAGAATCTAATTAAAAATAGATCTATTAGCCTATTTAAATGTAGACATATTGACCTATTTCAAGACCTTATAGTATAAGATCCTCTAAATAGGCTAACAAGTCAACTTTTAAACATGTGAAACTTAGACTTTGAAAAAATTTCAGGTAAACATATCAGACTCAAACTCTATATAAGGTAAAAAACTTAATCTAACGGAATATGTTTCCCCCTTGTCACCTGTCTATAAGCTTTTTTTTAAACTACAGAACACAACTAGTTGAACACCTATTCCATACACACTTATTCAATAAAAGCATATCATAAGAGGAGATTATGAACCAAATTCTTTTTTAAGCTTTGAAGCCAGTTTCAAACTTATAAAACTTGCACAAAATTTAAACTACCTCAAATAGCATCAACTACAACCTTAATAAAATGAGTTTCCACATTCAAAAAAAGAAGTAAAACACAGATTATGCTGCATCCTTTTCAACTTAGAGACATTCCATTATGTTCAGAGGGAATCTTCATCAATGTGAATTTCTGAATCCCACTAGAGTCAAGTAAATAGCTGTTATATAAAATATTCACACTGTTGAAAAACTGCATCAAAAGTTTTCTTCACTCTTGCATGCATTAGCACATTATCTACCATGATTACTACCAGAATCCTGAGGCATGTGATATAGAAACTGTGGCAATGATGCAATTCTTGGAAGATTATTTAACAACTCACCAACTGATTCCTTTCTAGATATTCCACTTTCATGCTTGAAACCATAATCATCATCTTTCTGACCTTCAAATTCAACCTCTTTGCTTTTGCATGATGCTGATATTGATGCATGAGTAGTGTCAATGTTATGATTCATCATTGTTGTGTCTTCTATTGAAGGGTCTTTTTGTAGAAGTGAATATAATGAGTTCACTCTAGACATTACATATTGTTCATCAGAAGCTGCTGTTATGAGCTGAGTGTCATTGAACAAAGATTGTGTGAATTCTTCTAAAATGGATCTGTTATATTGGCTGTCACATTGTTCCAAAATGCAATTTCCGATGTGGTTTACTAAATCATTCATCGACATTGAAGGGTTAAGTCCAGGTAATTTGATTTGGTCTAGATTACTAAGAAGCTTCAATGTTTCAGCACCTCTACTTCTGGAATCCTTCATTGCATGAGTGTTCATCACTGCATATGATAAATAAGGCATTATATATAAGCTTTCAATGATCATAACAAAGAGCAAAAAAATCTATATATGAAATTCTTACGCACGATTTATATATATCGATGGTTTATCTGTGGAGATTGATTGTTATTATTGTATATTAGATCCATCTAGCCTACCCTACCTAGTAGGAAATAGGCGTGATTGTCGTTACTGTATGATTATAATTCTATAGTGTAATGGCAAAAATCTCAAGAAAAGATACAGGTTACAGAACCGATTTACGATTTCTTCACGCGTGATATGTTTTGCAAATTGTGATAGTAAAACATAAGATATGTATAGGATAAGGATATTGAATCACATTTCATGCAGCTTAACCAAACACTAAGCATTTCCTGAATCATTTTCAGTTAACCTTGAAACAAATATAGCTACTAAATACTTAACCTTATGAAAAACCCAAGAACTTCACACATTATGGTATATAAAAGTATCAATGCAAATGTTGTATGTTTAAAGAATAAAGAGGTGCATTTACATGCATGCTAAATTTAAATGTTATATAAAGTCCACAGCAATTACCTGAGCTAGTTGAAGCAATTTCTCCGGGAACATTTTCAACAGATTTACCAAGAAGATTATGTTCATTTTTTGAGGAAGTAGGTTGAACTCCAGATCCTGAATCCATATCCTTCAATCCGAAAAGACTGGTTTGCCCTTCACTTTTTCTATCAAACCCACTACTTGATTCCATTCGGTCAGTTCCGGGTTCAAAATAAGGACTATCCAGCACCGAATCTGACTGTTGACTTAAAAAGTTGAGACGCGGATCACACTGAATGAGCTTCTCAAAATGCTTCCCCAACAATCCTTGTGGACACTGCATAAAATGTCGCCTGCAACAATATAGCGAAGAATTACATCAGTACTAATGTTGCTTTTGCTTCACCAACAAATCTAAAGTAAAAACACCACTCAATTATTAGATTCCGAAAGAAGAACACTTATAGTACCTGTGTATGCTAGCTTGTCCGCCGGTGAAGTCCGATGTTGCCTGCCACAAAGTATGCTTCCTTGGTTGTGGATTGATCTCCCTAAAAAATAAGGGTCTTCTAGACAGCTATAACAAACAAGATCACTAACTTAGCATGGTCCTAAATCTAGTAACAACAAAAATATCGAGAAACGCTTCAACAAAGCGTCTCATATTGGTGAAATATGAATTAAGTAAAGAGAATATAAGTAAGAAACCCTTAAAGGCATAAACTCATTATCTTAAAATTTTAGGTCAATGCATGATATATAGTTGACTATAATTATTAAAGAATGAGGTTTACAAATATTAGAAATCCAAGTCTTGAAGGTCAAAGTTCAATATTGGTGAAGAATAAATTTAAGTAAAAAGTATATAAGCTAGAAGAGACATTCTCATTATCTCAAAACTTTGGGTCAATACATGGCATCAAACTATTATGGTCTATAAGAAGGTTAAAGTCCAATATCAGTAAAGAATGAATTAAGTAAAAAATATTTGTATGTTCGGTATGTGGGGTTGTCACTCCCAACAATTGTCACAGTTGTCACTCTCCGGAATCGTTTAACCTTTTCTGTCTATCTGAGAATCTAGTGGGGCCTAAACAAAAGTATATAAATACATATACTCACTGTCCTAAAACTAAGTCAATACATGACATCAAACTATTATTGTTAAAGAAGGTTAAAGTCCTACAAAAGAGAGATACTTACTACAACTTCCATTGTTCCAGGTGCATCATCAGGGTAGTTAGCTTTGGATGAAGAATCTAATTAAAAATAGATCTATTAGCCTATTTAAATGTAGACATATTGACCTATTTCAAGACCTTATAGTATAAGATCCTCTAAATAGGCTAACAAGTCAACTTTTAAACATGTGAAACTTAGACTTTGAAAAAATTTCAGGTAAACATATCAGACTCAAACTCTATATAAGGTAAAAAACTTAATCTAACGGAATATGTTTCCCCCTTGTCACCTGTCTATAAGCTTTTTTTTAAACTACAGAACACAACTAGTTGAACACCTATTCCATACACACTTATTCAATAAAAGCATATCATAAGAGGAGATTATGAACCAAATTCTTTTTTAAGCTTTGAAGCCAGTTTCAAACTTATAAAACTTGCACAAAATTTAAACTACCTCAAATAGCATCAACTACAACCTTAATAAAATGAGTTTCCACATTCAAAAAAAGAAGTAAAACACAGATTATGCTGCATCCTTTTCAACTTAGAGACATTCCATTATGTTCAGAGGGAATCTTCATCAATGTGAATTTCTGAATCCCACTAGAGTCAAGTAAATAGCTGTTATATAAAATATTCACACTGTTGAAAAACTGCATCAAAAGTTTTCTTCACTCTTGCATGCATTAGCACATTATCTACCATGATTACTACCAGAATCCTGAGGCATGTGATATAGAAACTGTGGCAATGATGCAATTCTTGGAAGATTATTTAACAACTCACCAACTGATTCCTTTCTAGATATTCCACTTTCATGCTTGAAACCATAATCATCATCTTTCTGACCTTCAAATTCAACCTCTTTGCTTTTGCATGATGCTGATATTGATGCATGAGTAGTGTCAATGTTATGATTCATCATTGTTGTGTCTTCTATTGAAGGGTCTTTTTGTAGAAGTGAATATAATGAGTTCACTCTAGACATTACATATTGTTCATCAGAAGCTGCTGTTATGAGCTGAGTGTCATTGAACAAAGATTGTGTGAATTCTTCTAAAATGGATCTGTTATATTGGCTGTCACATTGTTCCAAAATGCAATTTCCGATGTGGTTTACTAAATCATTCATCGACATTGAAGGGTTAAGTCCAGGTAATTTGATTTGGTCTAGATTACTAAGAAGCTTCAATGTTTCAGCACCTCTACTTCTGGAATCCTTCATTGCATGAGTGTTCATCACTGCATATGATAAATAAGGCATTATATATAAGCTTTCAATGATCATAACAAAGAGCAAAAAAATCTATATATGAAATTCTTACGCACGATTTATATATATCGATGGTTTATCTGTGGAGATTGATTGTTATTATTGTATATTAGATCCATCTAGCCTACCCTACCTAGTAGGAAATAGGCGTGATTGTCGTTACTGTATGATTATAATTCTATAGTGTAATGGCAAAAATCTCAAGAAAAGATACAGGTTACAGAACCGATTTACGATTTCTTCACGCGTGATATGTTTTGCAAATTGTGATAGTAAAACATAAGATATGTATAGGATAAGGATATTGAATCACATTTCATGCAGCTTAACCAAACACTAAGCATTTCCTGAATCATTTTCAGTTAACCTTGAAACAAATATAGCTACTAAATACTTAACCTTATGAAAAACCCAAGAACTTCACACATTATGGTATATAAAAGTATCAATGCAAATGTTGTATGTTTAAAGAATAAAGAGGTGCATTTACATGCATGCTAAATTTAAATGTTATATAAAGTCCACAGCAATTACCTGAGCTAGTTGAAGCAATTTCTCCGGGAACATTTTCAACAGATTTACCAAGAAGATTATGTTCATTTTTTGAGGAAGTAGGTTGAACTCCAGATCCTGAATCCATATCCTTCAATCCGAAAAGACTGGTTTGCCCTTCACTTTTTCTATCAAACCCACTACTTGATTCCATTCGGTCAGTTCCGGGTTCAAAATAAGGACTATCCAGCACCGAATCTGACTGTTGACTTAAAAAGTTGAGACGCGGATCACACTGAATGAGCTTCTCAAAATGCTTCCCCAACAATCCTTGTGGACACTGCATAAAATGTCGCCTGCAACAATATAGCGAAGAATTACATCAGTACTAATGTTGCTTTTGCTTCACCAACAAATCTAAAGTAAAAACACCACTCAATTATTAGATTCCGAAAGAAGAACACTTATAGTACCTGTGTATGCTAGCTTGTCCGCCGGTGAAGTCCGATGTTGCCTGCCACAAAGTATGCTTCCTTGGTTGTGGATTGATCTCCCTAAAAAATAAGGGTCTTCTAGACAGCTATAACAAACAAGATCACTAACTTAGCATGGTCCTAAATCTAGTAACAACAAAAATATCGAGAAACGCTTCAACAAAGCGTCTCATATTGGTGAAATATGAATTAAGTAAAGAGAATATAAGTAAGAAACCCTTAAAGGCATAAACTCATTATCTTAAAATTTTAGGTCAATGCATGATATATAGTTGACTATAATTATTAAAGAATGAGGTTTACAAATATTAGAAATCCAAGTCTTGAAGGTCAAAGTTCAATATTGGTGAAGAATAAATTTAAGTAAAAAGTATATAAGCTAGAAGAGACATTCTCATTATCTCAAAACTTTGGGTCAATACATGGCATCAAACTATTATGGTCTATAAGAAGGTTAAAGTCCAATATCAGTAAAGAATGAATTAAGTAAAAAATATTTGTATGTTCGGTATGTGGGGTTGTCACTCCCAACAATTGTCACAGTTGTCACTCTCCGGAATCGTTTAACCTTTTCTGTCTATCTGAGAATCTAGTGGGGCCTAAACAAAAGTATATAAATACATATACTCACTGTCCTAAAACTAAGTCAATACATGACATCAAACTATTATTGTTAAAGAAGGTTAAAGTCCTACAAAAGAGAGATACTTACTACAACTTCCATTGTTCCAGGTGCATCATCAGGGTAGTTAGCTTTGAGAGCCATGATATCAGACCAAGGGATTTCAATCTTATTCTTAAGACAACCATCAAGTACTTCCCATACCAACTTATGCTTTGCAAAGTAACATTTCACAACCAAGTCTCCTTCATATCTTGATTTATACTGCAAAAAAAGTCATAACAACCAAAATTAACATACTTCCAAAAACACACATTAAAAATATAATTCACATCAATTACAATCTTGTTCACATTTTTTTTTTCAAAAAACACATTAAAATCACTAAACCATGCTTTTATAACACATTAAAAAAATATTGACATAAATTACAACCTTATTCACATAAAGACACAAAAATACCATATTTCCTAAAAATACACACACACAACAGAAATTACAATATCTCCTAACACAGTAAAAGAAAAAAAAATTAATCACATAAATTACAAGCTTACCTCCCAAGTTCCAATTTTCAAAACAGTAGCAGGAAAATTGGAAGCTTTGAGTTTAGAATCTGCAGTAGTAGTACCAGAACTTTTCACACTTTTATTATCCTTCTTAAGTTCTGTTCTGTGATCATTATCATCATCTTTTTTAGAGAGTCTCATCTGAATCAAATCCAAAAGTGAAGGACTCTTCCTTAGACGCAAACCCAAAGGACTTGGCTCATCAAGAGGATTATATAAAGCTGGTGAAACTATAACCAAATCATCACTTGAACCACCCTGTTAACAAAACAAAAAACATGTGAAATCAATGAAAGTTAAACAAAATAAGAAACTGCTTCTGGGTTTTGGAGAAATAGTATAAAAGTTTGAGTTTTTGGTATCAAAATGAAACCTTTTGTGGAGAATCAAATCTGGGTCGTTTTTGAGTGTTAGAAAGAGGTGGAACTTCATTTTGGGTTTCTAGCTTAACTTTTTTGAGGCAGTGATTATTTTCTGAATCTGATCTCATAAGCTGAACCATGATGTTTGAGTGAAATAGAGAAGAAAGAGAATCGCTTTTGAAAGAGCTTAAAAGTTCATTCAGATTTTCTCTGAAGAGAATTGTGGAAAACAATAACAAATTCTTCTCTTCTATCTCTATTAATACGACGACGTTTAAAATTGAACAACGAGGGAAATTAAGTTAAGCCGACTCTAAATGACGATTATACCCTTTATCACAAAACCAAAGTTATAGGAGAATAAGTTTTGTTTGCCATAACAAATTGAGAAATTATTAAAAGCTGAGAGTGAAAGTCGAGAAATCAGTTAAGGTAATGTTAATAAATTAATCTATTTAATTAGAATTGTTTAAAAATTAATTAATCAATTTATTGATAAATATTCAATATGTAAGGTAAATTTATAGGTTAATAGTTATAATACATAAATCACTTCAACCTTCCCAAATTAAAGTTGATAACTAGGAAACTTTTTAAAAATAATCACATTGTTAATTTATGATCTCCCCACCAATATTTTATAAATAAATACTTCGTATGTAAAATGTTTACTAACTTTTTATTTAGCTAGTATTAAAATTTTTACTTGGATTTGTTGAGAAGATACAACAAACCTTATCATGAATACAATTTTTTTCGCACTCATTTTATGTATAAGTTGGCTCAAATAAATTGTTTGCTACCAACTTGTTAGTGACGTGGATAGAGAAACTATAATGATTAAGTGATATTTTAATTGTAAGAGATAAAAATCTAATCTGATAATTCTAATCTTATTCAACAAACAACCAATATAGTTATAATAATGATAATACAAGATTATGAGATAATCACTAATTTACCAAAATTCCAGCAAGATCAACAAAACTCAACAAACCCAATCCTAATCATTAGGAACAAACAAACCAACTTAATCCTAAAACCTAGCTATAATAATGTATAAAAGATAAAGAAAATATATATCTACTGAGTTTTATTTATAGATTATCACTGTATCATATATTTTATGGTCATTGGCTATTCAAAAAATGTAATCATCCAAATGAATGATGAGTCGTATAAAATTGTATATAAATCTTTACATTGACTATACATGAGGAACACATATGTTGTTACATAGTTAGTGTCATTTCATATGTCATAAGTTATGAATGGTCATAAAACTACTTAAAAGATAAATTTTAGCTTAAATATTTTTATTCAACCAATTAATATCATGATACATAGAATAACACTAAGTATGAGAGAGTAGACTCGCACGCCTATATGTAAATGTTTGAATAAGAAAAATAGAAGTTGGTGGCTTTTGTCGCCTAGTGAAGTTCTCATTGCGAAACGACCTTGTACGCTGTCGTGTGGACTCAATGCCACGTGGCACCATTACTTGAATATGGACAAAATGTGGGACCCAGTTCATGAACCTTCTCCATTGTTGTTGTCTTGTAGTTACGTGATGGATTTGGATGGACACGTGTAAGCATATAATGGGAGGATCTTACACGTAAGCTAGTAAGGTGGGTCCCACAATATATTCCTTTTGGAAATGGATATTGTAAAATATAATCATGATTTGTTATTATATGTGTTTGCTTTTCCTTAATGGATAAACATGAGCCTCCAAAAACAATGTTCACCTACTTGTCTTTTTCTGCTTTTGCAAAACATGGTAAGTGGAATAAGCATGGAAAAATTAATATAAAATTAGAACAAGTTGGGTATAAGTTTAACGTTTTAAATGCCCCTTTATTAAAACTATTTGTGATGATGGATGGTAAAACAAAGAGGGCTCCCAAATTTTTTGAGAAAGAGTTGTATGGACAAGTATATATATATATAGACAACTAATAGAATATCGATAACATATTAAGAATTTAATTCTAGTTAAAATCTAATCATAAATGATAACATCAGAATATATATATACAAATATCTTTAAATCTGAGTTGTTCTATATGTCTCTACACAATTTTTCTCACACAAAGATATTAGATTTTTTTTTCCGGGCAAAATTATGAAGGGGAGAGAAAATTGTGCTCCTACAAATATTAAACTACTTATATTTAATGTTCTATAATTATGTTAGTTGAAATGACCTCTTTGAAGTGTTAGCTTAAAATCCTATTAAATTTCATTAATGGTAGCCTAGAAAAGAATCAAAACTTCATATAGTTGAAGGGGGATAAGAGATGATAAAGGAGAAAATATCTCTTCTTCTCAAAAATGTGTATTACTCTACATTACTTAATCTAATTGATTAAAAAAATATTTAATTATAATTTTAATGTAAATATTTTTTCATACCATCACATCAAATAACATAACTAATGCCATTCCATTTTTATTTTAGAGAGAGTAGATGTTATTGAAAATCAAAGTGTAAATTATATTTTTGTGGCCCACTTATTGATAAATACTATTTATGCATAATCAACTAACATATTATCTAATTTTTGTTTGTATTATTTTTTAATGAATCAATCATGATAAAATATAAATGATACATGATAGTGTATAAAACTCATATACTGTTAGTCTATACATTTTTTCTCTCGACAATTTATTGACACACGGAGTTAGCCAAGAAGCATCTTTCACACCAAACTCTGCAATTTACCTTAATCTGAAAGCAAGTAATACTATTAAGCAAAAAAGGACATAATCTCAAGAGATAAAAAAGTTCAAAATCCTTGGAGGATCATGTAGATTTTGACAAGGATAGATATGCTTATCTTTACAATCATCTTTTCAAAGGTTATATTCTTTTATTAATAAGTTTTTCCTTGCTAAAGCAAAGTAGTTAATTAAGATTATCAGAAATTTAAGTGAACTAATGTGAACTTAGACTAACATAATATACGTGTAGAGAACTTCCTTCTGAGTTGAATTTGACTTTCACCATAGTCTCATATTTATGATAATACCCTTTTGGGATCAATTACAAACAATATAAGGTTTTGTATAATAAATCGACCAGCTAAGACAATAATGACATTGTCATCATTAGTTTGACCATTATAATAACTAGTGCAACATTCTTATATGTTATATGTTTTATTTTGGATAAACAAAATGTCTTTTTTTATTAGGTATACTTTGTAATTTTTTTATGTTGGGTGTACTTATATAATATTTGTTGTCTTTATTATAAAGTCCAATTTAATGTGATAGATGGTGGTTAATATGTTTGTGGTGGTTAATATATTGGTGGTGATTATCTAGAATTATATGGCTTTTGTAAGAATTAAAAAGTATTGAGGACAAAAAAGAAAAGTAAAAATTACTCGATGTTATTAATTATGTCATGTTTTGCCTTTATATATAATACATAAGTATAGAATATATATAATATAGATAATAAAGATACTCATCAAATGTTAAGATTGTTATCCTAATTTAGAGGGAAATAACTATTCCTAAAATTTTTATACACAATCAATATAATATATCTCATGATAAATTTGAATAATAAATGATAGAGTGTATTAACAAAATAAAAAACTCATGGTATAAGTACATATATTTTTTATTCTCTTCTTGGGTACTAATAATAGATGGACTTATCTTAAAGAAGAACAAAATCCTCATGAACTCCAAGTCATGAAAGTGACTATATGATTGCATTTGCCTTGACACATATGAAAGTAGTTGCATGTGTACTTATCACTTTTGGTTTTTGGTCATAAAATTCCATCAACCTTTTCCAAATCTTCACATGCACTAAGGTAAAAACTCTAATGATGCTCTCAAACACATTTCATCACTGCAATAGAATGAAGATCACATGTTTTACTTCATGTTTTACTTTTTATCTTCATCCAATTAGAAAGTCTAATTTAATTAATTTTTTTATAAAAACATAAATTAATATTTTTATATTATTTTGTGAAGTTTAATTGTCCAAAAATATGAAGACAGAATTTTCTTGGAACATGAGATCCTTGCTTGAAGTATTGATTAATATTTTCTCTTTTGCATAGCTCAATTATTATGGATAAGGATTTTTTGGGTGTGTATCCACCCATCAAATTACAAGTGTTAGAGATTCCAAAAAAAGAAAAGAAAATCGGACAAGTAGTTATTTAAATATTTGGTTTTAGCCCCATGAACTTTAATGCTTTCTCCTCTTTTGGTATCGGTATAAGTAATGTTTATATGTTTGTCTAAAAATTTATACACAATCAATATATTATTCATTATTTATTAACATTAATTTTTGAAGAATCAATAATAATTAAACATAAATAATTGATTATATATAAAACTCATAAAATGTCAGTACATATATTTATCTCTTATATTATACTTTAATTTCTTAAAAAAAAAACTAAGGATATAATTTCATGCTGATGCACAGAAATAAAATTCACGTGTTCAGGTGATTACGGGCCTGTTTAGGGCCGTTAGCAGTTTTAGAGATTTTCTATTTCTAATGGATCACAAAAATACAAATAGTAAATATGAAACATTATAAAAATAAGAATCAATTGAAGTTTAGCTTGATTCACCCATTAATTATTAGACATAATTCATCAATTAATCATTAACAAGGTTAATAACGGTGGACTTAAAGTTCAAGGGGGCAAATAATAAATCAACAAAACCTTGGCAGTAATAAAAGAGTTTAAAATCTATACACTAACAGTGTAAATTTTTGTATACTATCAGCGTATCATCCACCATTGATTTGTATTACTTTTGTTTGATAATTAGTGGTTAACAAATCAATGATGGATAATTTACTAACAGTATAAAAAACACTTACACTATCGATGTGTACTTATTAAACTCATAATAAAACTGCAAAATGACACGATTTATTTTGTCAACATACATGTAAGTGCTTATAAATTAGTTCTTCAAAATTCTTGCTTTCATGTATCAAAAAGGAAAATATGAAGTCTATAAAACTTGAATGCAGTAATTTCTGTTTTTACCACCCAAAAAAACAGAAAAACTTGCAAATTCAACGTTAAATGTTAATTAAGTTAATTCTATTCATAACACGAACTTTGTTCATTATGTTTGGAAAAGTTTCAAAATGATATTCTTTGTGATTATTATTGCAATTATATGTTACATTCATCTAACAGAAATGATTAGAGTTTCTATTTGGTGCAAATGCTTACATATGACATATAATTTTTTTTAACTGATTAGATTTTAATTATTTTTAATAAAGTAGTATTAAAAATTATCAAACTACATTTCCTCTCATACTTCAGTTCTAGAGATCAGAGCAGTGTTGTGACAACAAGATCGAATAAGGGGTCCGATTGGTCTGATAGTTGACGATAGTTAAAAATGGTTTTGGTTTGTAGTATTATTGAATGAGAGATTGAACCACTTTGAACTGGAAAATTCCAATCCGATTTTATGAAATATGGTTAAACAAGAATAACTAAGGAAGTAAACCATATCGTTCACTCAAAATTTTTAAAAAAATAGAACACTACTCTAATGTTTTATTTTACTCTGGTCCATAAAAGATATAAAGAAATGTTAATTCAATATAATTATGTATAATTATTAATTATAAAATTTGCATTAATATATAATTATAGATAAAAATTATTAATTACATATAAAATCACCCTTTCTGACTGAACGATTTAATTGTTTAAAATGGTTAAACCTAATACAAGATATCTTCTAATTTAATGATTATCTCAGGTTTCACATAGACAGTCAAATATTGATAATCTCAACCAGAGAAATATACATAGTAAAACGACTAATGAATGTGAATGAGTTTCAAAGGGATGTCGAAAGAATGTTAAAATTTATATTTCTACTTTAATTTTAAACATGATATTTAGTGTTTGTTTTTTTTGCTAATTCTTAAATTGTGACAAATGAAAACGCATTTATCACACTCATAATTGCTTATTAGTAACATGCATATCAATTATCTAATTTAGAAAGAAAAACAAATGACTATATATATAATAATATAATACACCATTAATAATATATATATTAGTAACATGTATAACAATATCCATAAAAATTTGGTAACATATATATAATAGTAATATACCTAACATTATAATTTATAATTAGTAATATATATAATAATACATGTATCACAATTTATGGTATATGTTTATTTCATACCGAGTACCATGAAAGTTAAAAGTTATGTTTCTGTTGTGCAATCAATACAAGTTATGAGCTTGGGCTGATGTAAAGGGGTTGGGGTAGAGGGCTATATATATTGATGTTATGTAAACCTAATGTAACAAGGAGAAGAATAGTAAAACACTAATCCTTATTCTCTAATAATATATAGTGGTAGCTGCTCAACGCTCCCGGGGATGTAGGCACAATTGGCTGAACCTCGTTACCAAATCTCTTGTGTTATTCTCTTGTCTCTATACTCTTTACTATTTGATTGTTCGCTTGTTCCCAACAATTGGTATCAGATGGCTCTTAACCCAGGTGCCAAATTCGAGTTGGGGAAGTTCGATGAAACTGGTAATTTAGCTTGTTCCCAACAATTGGTATCAGATGGCTCTTAACCCAGGTGTCAAATTCGAGGTGGGGAAGTTCGATGGAACTGGTAATTTCGGATTGTGGCAAAGGAGGGTTAAGGATGTGTTGGCTCAACAAGGTCTATCAAAGGCGCTGCGTGAGAATAAACCAGAGGGTATGGATCAACTGGATTGGGAAGAGTTGAAGGAGAAGGCTGCGGGAACCATACGGCTCTGTCTATCAGATGAGGTGATGTATCATGTTATGGATCTGACATCACCAACAGAGGTGTGGGAGACATTAGAGAAGCGGTTCATGTCCAAGTCTCTAACAAATAAGCTGTATTTGAAACAGAGACTCTATGGCCTGAAGATGCAGGAAGGTGCTGATTTGCAACAACATCTCAACAGTTTTAATCAAGTGATCAATGACTTGCAGAAACTTGATGTGAAGGTTGATGATGAGGACAAAGCAATAATATTACTGTGTTCTTTGCCAAATTCCTATGAACATTTGGTGACAACATTGACGTACAGGAATGAATCAATCAAACTGGATGAAATCACATTTGCACTTCTGTCCCACACTCAAAGAAGACAGAATGTAGGTGAAGGGTCTCAGGGTGATGGTCTGTATGTGAAAGGGAGCCAAGTGCGTGGGAGGAGACAAGGCAGAGGAGGTCCTGCCAAAGGGAAAAGACCAAATTCCACGGGTAGAACACCAGTAGAGTGATATAAGTGCAAACAAACTGGGCATTATAAAAAGGATTGTCCCAATGAATAGAGTCCTAGCAAGCCGATGAGGAAAGATGGAGTACCTACATCTGCAAATGTTGCACAGAAAGATGACTCTGGTTACAACAGTGAAGTTGATCTAGTATCTGTACCATCAAATCATACTACAAATGAGTGGATACTTGACACTGGTTGTTCCCACCATATGACGCCTAACATGGAATGGTTCACCACATACAGGGCAGGCAATTTTGGTTCCGTGTATCTCGGAAATAATAAAGCATGTGAAATTATTGGTATGGGAGAACTCAGAATTGTGATGGATGATGGTGTAGTGAAGACCAGATTTGAAGAAGAATTTGGGTTCTTTGGGGACATTGCAGGCTAAAGGATTTAGCTATAGAGCTGATGGTGACAGTGATATTATTCGAGTATACAAAACTCTGACTGTGATGAAGGGTAAAAGGACTGCAGGAAACACTTACAAGTTGTTAGGAAAACAATTGTAGGTGGAGTTGCTGGAGTAGCTGAAGAGATCTCAGTAGATTCAGACCATGGTGCTACAAAATTATGGCACATGTGTTTGGGACATATGAGTGTGCATGGCATGACAGAACTATGTAAAAGAGGACTGTTGAGGGGAGTCAGCAAATGGAAGCTAGATTTGTGCAAGTATTATGTGCTTGGAAAACAAACACGGGTTAGTTTCAAGGCTGACCAACACAGGACTCGAGACATTCTAGATTATGTCCACACTGATGTACGGGGACCCACTCAAGAACCATCTCTAGGAGGTTCTAGGTATTTTGTTACTTTGGTTGATGACTTTTCTCGCAAGGTCTGGGTATATTTTCTGAAGCATAAGTCAGAAGTCTTTGCCAAGTTCAAGGTTTGGAAGGCAGAGGTAGAGAACCAGGCTGGTAGGAAAATCAAATACATGAGGTCAGATAACAGTACGGAGTACAAAAATTCACAGTTTCAGAAATTCTGTGAAGAACATGGCATTTAGAGACATTTTTCAGTGAAGACTCCTTAGCAGAATGGTGTTGCATAGAGAATGAATAGAACTCTTACAGAGAGGGCCAAATGTATGAATTTAGAAACTAGAAAAGTTAAAATAAAATAGATGAGTTAATCAAACAAATAATATGCATTCACCACCCTTGTTTTTGTTAATTAATTAAAGTATCAATTAATTATATATGAAACTAGAAATTAGGAAACAAAATTTTTTATATTGTACACAAATTATCTTAGCACATTTTGCAAATATGTTTTTTTTTGAAGAACAAGAAGCTTTACAGTTTCTATTACGTGAACACTTAATTTAAAATACCACAAATTACACGCCAATCAAAACTCTTAGGTATTTAAAATGAGTGTTATGTTTCAAAATACATTCCCAACTTAGTTGTACCTTGTTTGGTAGCCACATCAATAGTCACTTTCAGATTCAATAAAAATACAATAGAAACACAAAACATGTTGGATTGTTGAAAAAATGAAAAAAATGGACCAACATACTAATACACAATAGAAACCACTTCTAATTTAACTTCGAATTGAGAAATTATGACTATGAGCCTATGATTATTATCATATTATGTCAAAAAGCACGAATTTATACACATATTTCTTCTAAATGATGATAAAAGGATGAAGTCCATATCTTCAAAATGACTAGCATACTAATGCATCAGAACATATCTTAATCCTCCCCATAATAAAAACTTATAAATTTTTTTAGGGGTAGTTGCCCTCACATGTCCTACAGATAATTCGCGATAGCTACTTGCGATCTCCTTGTTGACCTACTTAAGGAGGTAGTTTGAATAAGACTAGTAAAACCATATACCTCTACTATAGGAATGATACAATGTCTGAACAATACAAACTATACTATAAAGTTGAACACGCCATCTAAACATTATGGGCTAGCATCTGTCATGCGACGAGTACATGCCTAATATACGGTTGCAACATCTTGGACCAGTGACCTGCCTTGGACAAAGTAATCTGCTAGTAAGAGCTTAGACAGGACAATCCGACATGGATAAAGTATCCCATGCCAGTCTGGGTATACATTGCAAGATGGGTAGTCATGATTAAAGCATCCCACTATGGAGTACACTTCACTCAACCTTTCGGTAAATAAAAGTATCTCTTTTATAAAGAAGTTAACTTACTCACTTACACTCTCAAACTCTTATACTATCATTCTGCCTTTTATCTACATACCTTTGTTTATACTTACTTGAGGGTCAAAGTATATTTTTAGGTATTTACCCAAGACATTCTAAGTCCAACTCTTGCTCAAATTCAGTAGAGATATATCAAACCTCTATCATATCCGCCCGCACATACGAACACATATGATATGTTAATTTATTGCATAAATAAGTTATTGAAAGAACATTCTTCTCTTAAATATATAACAATATAAATGCATCGTTCATTCAACTTTTAGTTACAATGTAAATACAAGACGATGAAAAATGATACTTTATTTTAGGCCAACAATGTTGTCTAGTATTGTCAACTTATGTGTTCAAAATAATGCTGCTGAGAACTTGGCTAGAGACAGTAATGGAAATATTGCACACACACAACATGATGTTGCGATCACTTGAAATAAATCCCAGGCTTCTAACTTTTTATTGGGTTATAAGCCCAAGCATTAACTGCACATACCCCATATGGTAAATTAGTGTTCCTTTTTATCCATATATAACCATCCTTTCCCCAATCTTTTCCCCATGAATTCTTCACAATCCAGTAATCAACACCTTCTTTGGAGCGATCATAACCCACAATTAACATAGAGTGATTTACATCTGTAGTATTCTTGCAGTTACGACCATCAAAGATTCCCTGATTATTGAGGCATAGGAAAACAAATCAATAAATTGTGATATTCTAGTCTTATATGATGAATAAGTTATAGATTAAACAACATTGATAAAGACTTACAGAGTCTTTAGTGTATTGTTTCATGTCTGTTGCATCTACACTCACACTAATGGGCTGAATAGCAGTAGCACTCAAAAGTGCAGCGTCTGATTGTGCTACTTTTGCAAAGCTAGTAATGGTTGCAATATTTCCAACCTAAAAAGTAGGAAAACAAAGTTAAAAAATATAACAAAAATAACTTACGATGAAAGCAATAGAAATAAACCGGTATTTTTAAATTGCAGTTATAGTTACATGATGTTTTCCATAATTACAATAAATTATGGGTAAATATGGTTGATGCAACCACACTTGTGGTCGCAATACCGTTACAAAGACTTACAAAACCTCAATATTGCGGTTGTGATTGTGGGTGTGGAGTACAATTTAAGACAATAATAGAAACTATAATACCTTTGAAGCTTGACAGGTACCCTGTTGTGCTTTATATGGATAAACAACATCTGAAGCAATCCCACCATTCTTTATAACCCAATTCAATGCATTAGTTACCTTTCCAGTTATACAACCTTGGCTTGCACTGTCACAATCGACAAGCTCTTGTTCCGAAAGACTAATAAGATTCTTGGTGACTATTGCATTTATTCCTTCAATGGTACCCACAGCTGAGAAGGCCCAACAACATCCTAATAACATGAATCAATTTGTTGCATCTCATATTTAGTAACCTAATAAATTTGAATGCATGTATGTGCACTTAGTTGAAGAGATTCATTCAAGTATATTATAATTATTTTAATTCCAAACAAACTATCATTATTTTAAGTAAATAATTCGAGTAGAGGAGGGATAAGTTGAACTAAATAATTCGCGAGTTCTAGACCAAACCAATTAGAGTAGAGGAGTCGAATCAATGAGTTCGAGAAATACAATCAAGCATAATTTGAGATGGAAACATAGATCGAATGACCCGATACCATGATATTCTATCGTAAATTATATTCATTGATAAAACAAAGTAATTCTCTAAATTTTTCCTAATCATTTCATCTATGATTTTTATGGTCTCTCTCTTCCTATAGTGAGATATATTTTATGGGAATGATAAATTTATATGAGAATAAGAGAAGGGAATACAACCATTAGATACAAGATAAGAAAGAGTGCCAGTCACACATTGGATATGAAGGGATGAGTCACTATGGCAGAATTGCAAAATAGTGACACTTAAAACTGATATTTAATAGCGCTTTCGGACCCTGTTTATGAGAGCAAAATAGAATGTAGTGCTACATTCAACAACGCTGTATAAAGTGACGAATCAACAACATTTGATTGAGAAAGCGTTGTTAACTATGCAACATTCAACAATGCTTTGTTAAGCATTTCAACAACGCTTTCTCAAGCAAACATTATTGATTATGCTACACTCAATAATGCTTTCTCAAGCAAATATTATATAATATATCAAATCTCTACTTTCTATTGCGTTTGCTAGAGCAAGCGCTGTTGACTCTTATAATAGTACTTACCATGCCTCGATCGCGGGCAGGTCCAACAAGAAAGATTAAGATCAAGGTTTGCATAAAATTTATGATATGGAAAGAATTAATCTTGCAAACACAACAAACTTACCACAAGTACTCTCTTGATTCTTAACTGCAGTCACAGCTCCTTTTGTCCTCCAATCTAAGGACGAAGGTACCGAAATATATGATAAGTCATTCAGCTCAATGTCATTTTCTGTGGGCATGCCACTATCTGTGAGCATCTCTTGATGGTTTAAGTAGGTTTCTTTAAACTCCTCTGAACTCCAATCAGAAAATTTGTTCAAACCAAGTATGTGGCTTGAATGCGAATTTCTTCTTGCATTAGATTCAATGATATAGTTCAAATTAGATATGAATATCATAAACTTTTTTGCCATTTCTTCATTATCTTTGTAGATTCGTCCATTTTCTTTTTTCCAATCTTTAAATAGTTGGATAACTTCATCTTCAGATAAATTTTTGTCCAGCTGCTTAACATGGACTAATGTTGATGAGTTGGGATAGTAGAACTTGAAGAGAGTAATGAATGTAGTGCAAATGAAGAAAAGAAGGAATAACTTGGGATTATATGAAACCATTATTATTCTAATGAATTAATGGATTGAGTTAATAACTTGATATTCTTTCGTCTTCATCACTTTAATGTATTTATAGGAAGTGGATGACTAATATAACCAACTAGTTGATATATTAATTAATTTTGAAACTTGCCATGTGTATGTTTTGAATAATTTCTAATGACTAGTAAAAGTTTATTTTTAAGTGTAGCTAAGATCCATTACTTCATATAATAATCAATTTCAACAAAACCAGCTACGATATGGAAGAACTAGTGGTTCCTTGAATTTTAGAAACCTATAAACAAAAAATTCCTTTTAATCTTATGCACTCAATTATTTTTCCACACCCCTTATGGTTTCTTTGAAATGTGCAGTAAACAGTCTAATTTATGCCAGAAACTTTAAGTGTCTGGTTCAAATCTAATTATCTTTCCTCCCCTTAAAGTAAAAAAAAAAATAGTGTCTCTAATTATTTTTGATATCCTATTGACTTTATTGATTTATTTTTGAATGCATACATAGACAAACTATTCGAATTATATAAATTAGAGAAATAAAGATAACTCATAATATTGGACTAGTGTCTAGAATGCCATAGCCCATAAAATACGTATTGGGGTACTTTTCATTGGTCAATTTGGTTTATTGTTTCTATTAGAGGTGAATTGAACGTCCATATGATTGATAGAGATGTAATTAGATGTAACGGGAATGTATGCAGAGAATGATGCACATGGGGCACATGCAGAAAAGAATGCACATAGACACACTGAAATCACAGCTATGAGAAATTCTGTTATGGATAGTGGCCACGTGGCAAGTGATGCTGAAAACAAGGGAATGGGAATAAGGAAAAGTAAGAGAGAGAAATGGCTCAACCGTAGGCTTGAGGGATTTGTGTAATGACCTATATAGGTAGCCACAGTAAGGAAGAATGGTATGCTTGATGTAAAATCTTTTCCTCTCTGTGATCCTCTTTTCCTTCTTCTCTAATTTCTATCTTGTACTGTCTTTTCTCTATCATTCAGCATTAATACAATCAAATCCCTTAGTGGATATTTCTTTACTGAATATAAGTACACTTGAATCCAGAAATAAGCACGGTTACTGTTTCATTGGTGCTTTCATTGACTCTCTTATGGCAGAAATAAGTACACATGGCTCGTTTTAACCGGTTAGATCACAGTCTGTCTTCCCTCACTGCTGGTATGGATAATCTGATGCTGAACATGGACGCTATTCGCACTGCCGCCTTGGGGACGAACTCAAATAACCAGACCCATAACGGTAACCGAAACTCATTTCCGCCCAGATCTGTGAAACTGGATTTTCCAAAATTTGATGGCACTAATACCTTAAATTGGATCTTTAAAGCAAATCAATTTTTTGAGTATTATAACACTCCTGACCTTGATCGCATTATGATTGCTGCTGTGCATATGGAAGGGGATGTTATTCCTTGGTTCCAATTGCTACACAAACAAACTCCCTTCCAAACATGGCATACATTGGTCGCAGCCATTGAATCTCAATTTGGACCTTCTCTGTTTGATTGCCCTCGTTCAATGCTTTTCAAATTAACTCAAACATTTTCGGTGGCTCAATATCACACTGAATTTACTAATTTAGCAAACCGTGTGATAGGAGTAAGCGATGACGCTTTGCTAGATTGTTTCATTAGTGGGCTCAAAGATGACATTCGCAGAGAAGTAATTGTACAATCCCCCCCCTCTCTAGTACGAGCTGTCGCCTTAGCTAAGCTCTACGAAGAGAAATACCAGCCACAAACCCAAACTCCTCGAGCCAGACCCAATTTCACAACATACCCTAACCACTACAAAAAACAACCCACCCCAACAGTACCATCCAAACTCCCTACCACATTGCCACCATTACTACCTACACCCACCATCAAATCCAACACATACCAAAAACCAGCCATGATTAAAAGGATGTCAGCCGCAGAAATGCAAATTCGACGAGAAAAAGGCCTATGTTTTACCTGTGATGAGAAATTCTCCTTTAACCATAAATGCCCCAACAAACAATATTACCTTCTACAATATGACCCAGATGATGCGGACCAACCAAATGACCTTATAGACCCTGACCCCCCTAACCCACTTGACCAAACCAAGCCTAACAGTGAATTGTACCATCACTTGTCCTATAATGCTCTAAAAGGAGCCAATGGTCTCGGTACAATGAAGTTCACAGGTCACATCCATGGAGTACAACTGCAAGTTTTATTGGATAGTGGTAGTTCGAATAATTTTATTCAACCACGGATTGCCCAGTGCTTGAAACTACCCATCAAGCCTGCCCCTAATTTCAAGGTTCTTGTGGGCAATGGACACTATTTGACTGCAGAAGGACAGGTTAAGCAACTTCAGTTGATGATTCAAGGCCACATGCTACACTTACCTGTATATCTTTTACCTGTAACAGGAGCTGATTTAATTCTGGGTGCTGCTTGGCTTGCAACAATAGGGCCTCATGTTTCCGATTATGGCACATTAACTATCAAGTTCTATATGGGAGACACTTTTGTGACGCTCCATGGGGACCGTCAATCTACACCGACTTCAGCTCACCTTCATCACCTAAGGAGAATGCACCATACCCAGGCAATTGACGAACTCTATGCCCTTCAGGTTCATACGGTGGACAATGAGGCCCCAGAATCGTTATCACACTTTGATAGTATGGGACCAGCATTGCTCAAATTACTAACCAAATTCAGCTCAGTCTTCCTCAAGCCACAGGGCTTGCCACCACAACGTACACAAGATCATGTAATTCCAATTATGACAGGCGCTGGTCCTATTCATGTGAAGCCCTACAGATATGCACACAGCCAAAAAAATGCAATTGAGACGATGATTCAAGAGATGCTACAGCAGGGAATCATACAACCAAGTTCTAGTCCATTTTCTAGTCCGGTGTTGCTAGTGAAAAAGAAGGATGGCACTTGGCGTTTCTGCACCGACTATCGAGCCCTTAATGCAGTAACCATTAAGGACAAGTTCCCCATACCAACAGTGGATGAACTATTGGATGAGCTTCATGGAGCAAAATTTTTTTCCAAGCTGGATTTACATTCGGGCTACCACCAAATTTTGGTTACACCCGAGGACAGGCATAAAACTGCTTTTCGTACTCATCAAGGTCATTATGAGTGGTTGGTAATGCCATTTGGCTTAAGCAATGCCCCTGCCACTTTCCAATCACTGATGAACCAAGTTTTCCAAGCGTGGTTGCGTAAATTTGTTCTTGTATTCTTTGATGATATACTTGTCTACAGTCAGTCTTGGGAGGCTCATTTAGAACACCTTGACACTGTGCTATACACACTGCAACAACATCAATTATATGCTAAACTTGCCAAGTGTTCCTTTGGCTTAACTCAAGTTGATTATTTGGGGCATGTGGTATCTGCTGCCGGGGTTGCTATGGATCAATCCAAGGTCAAAGCTATCGTGGAATGGCCACTACCGAAATCCATCAAGCAACTACGAGGATTTCTTTGTATCTCTGGTTATTATCGCCGTTTCATTAAAGGATATGCCACACTTGCTGAACCATTAACCAATTTGCTTCGGAAGGATTCTTTCACATGGACTGAGGCCTCTTCTGCTGCTTTCCACAACTTGCAGCAAGCTATTACTAAAGCTCCTGTCCTTGCTCTACCCGACTTCACCTTACCCTTCATCTTA
>NC_032017.1:8505389-8589447 GCF_001865875.1 Lupinus angustifolius | reverse complement strand
ATTGGAAGTCATCAGACACAATATATTCCCCTTCCGTTGTTGACTGAGGCCGAAGGACCAATCTCCCAACCTTTACAAGTCTTGCAAAGAAGATTGATCAATAAAAATGGCAAATGGATCACTCAGGTTTTGATCCATTGGGATGGTCTTGACGTTNATTGGAAGTCATCAGACACAATATATTCCCCTTCCATTGTTGACTGAGGCCGAAGGACCAATCTCCCAATCTTTACAAGTC
Source organism: Lupinus angustifolius (assembly GCF_001865875.1). Classification (NCBI taxonomy): domain Eukaryota; kingdom Viridiplantae; phylum Streptophyta; class Magnoliopsida; order Fabales; family Fabaceae; genus Lupinus; species Lupinus angustifolius. The sequence continues at coordinate 8,589,209 of NC_032017.1, read as the reverse complement.
TTGCAAAAAAGATTGATCAATAAAAATGGCAAATGGATCACTCAGGTTTTGATCCATTGGGATGGTCTTGACGTTACTAAAGCAACTTGGGAAGATGCCCCTATAATTCAGCGCGAATATCCTCACTTTGACCTTGAGGACAAGGTCAATATTAATGGAGGGGGTAATGTAACGGGAATGTATGCAGAGAATGATGCACATGGGGCACATGCAGAAAAGAATGCACATAGACACACTGAAATCACAGCTATGAGAAATTCTGTTATGGATAGTGGCCACGTGGCAAGTGATGCTGAAAACAAGGGAATGGGAATAAGGAAAAGTAAGAGAGAGAAATGGCTCAACCGTAGGCTTGAGGGATTTGTGTAATGACCTATATAGGTAGCCACAGTAAGGAAGAATGGTATGCTTGATGAAAAATCTTTTCCTCTCTGTGATCCTCTTTTCCTTCTTATCTAATTTCTATCTTGTACTGTCTTTTCTCTATCATTCAGCATTAATACAATCAAATCCCTTAGTGGATATTTCTTTACTGAATATAAGTACACTTGAATCCAGAAATAAACACGGTTACTGTTTCAAGATCAAGAAAAATTATAAATGATATAATTATGAAGGATTTAGAAATTAACTCTTTATTAATAAAGATGATTTCTGATGTAATATTATGATATTGTTTGGTTATGTAACCACTATCCACCTTATCTAATAATAAAATTAAAGCTTAGTTATTATGTTCTTTCATAATTTGAAGATCACATTTAATTTTGCATCTTATAATTTATATCTATCTCTCAATCACATTTTATTTTCCTTGCTTACAAACATTAATTTTTTATTGGGTAGAGACATAATTAAAAATAAGAAAATAATAGCCTCTATTACCATTAACCTTCTTTTTAATAATTTATTACTTTCATAATGCATCCACTATTCAAATGATGTATGAATTCGGACTCGGAGATTTATTTATAGGGTTCAATACATTCAGTTGAAGATTTTATTTATCTTTGAAAATGATTTTCAAGTTCAAGGTATAGCTTTAGATTAATAGAAAAATGGACAAGTTTGTAATGTCATATTCTAGATTTCCAATCCTCATATATGTCTTTTAAATTTGTAGCAAGCCTTACATCTTCCTTGTTTTCTCTCGTACCTTGATACATATTTAATAATGTTATTTCCTTTTCTGATCAAATTTTCTCTCTCTCTTGTGATCCTTGATATTTTACTGATCCAACATATTTTGTAATTGAAAGAGAAATTTTTTCTCTCTTATAAAATTACACCATTTGTTAGTTGTTGTGAATTATTCATTTTTCTATAATTGATTTTTTAAATAATCAACTAGTTAACGTAAGCATTAAATTGAATACTAGACTCATTTTCTATAAAGGATGGTATTCTTTCATTTCCTAACATATATATTTGTTATTAAAAGATAAGTTCACATGAGGCCTTTGAATGTGGGAGAAGGAAAACACCAAAAGAATACATTTGTAATGGTCCGAATCTAAAAACATGTTGGCACAATTTTTAATAAAGGGAGCTGAATATATGGAACATTATATTTTAATATAAATTTACATCTCATCCAGAAGAATTACAAAAGCACATGCTATCATGCTTACAATTGATCAATATTCAATAGCATTATTTTTTTAGAGTCTTATTGTTCATTGGGATTTACAAGCTATCATTCACAAAACAATAATAACCAGATACATATTGCAAACAAGTGGCATAGAATCGATGAGTATATAATAAAGACTTTCATCTGTAACAAACACTTAGTAATATATAATGAAGACTTTCATATCTATCAAACACTTAGTAATATATAATGAGGACTTTCATATGTTATTGACCCTAACAATAGATGAGTATCTGGTGAATGAAAAACACAGTACACATATTTTTTAATCCTAATTGTGAGGTGTTCACATATTGTCTTTCCACACAACTTTAAATATTTTCTTGAACAACAAAAAGAATTAATAGATAAAGACACTACGTTAGAATTATCTTTTAACAATATACATCTAATAACAACGCATGTGTATAAGACTCTGTTAAATGATAGGCATAGTTCAAGGGAATGATAATCAAACATTCCTCAATGGAACATAGGTTGTTGTATCTCTACATTCAACAACACATGCTTTATCGAGTGCTGTTTATTTTATGATGTACAACATTACTCACTGAAGTAGGTCTTGTTCATTCTCACATATTCAACAACCCTTCTGTTGTGAGCGCTATTGAATCACATGTATAGTGACTTTACGTGTAAATACAGAATAAGTGCATTTGAAGATATCACTAATTATATTATATATTAATTCCTAGATTCTATTTTTCAATTATTTAGATATAAATATTAAAAAAAATGAAAAAGATTTATATGAAAATTGTTTTTGTATTCTACTATATATATTTGAACTAGGAGATTCTAATTTTTCTATATTCTTAACATATTCTAATTAAAATATTATTCTAACAACCCTTAATTACACAAGGGATGTTGAATATATTAATATCTTACTTTCTATAGTGTTTATGCAAAGGAGCGTTGTTGAAACTATGTTGCATTTCAATATGAAACTAAGATTCAACGACGCTTATGTAAAGGAGCGTTATTGTATATGCGATTTTCATACATTCAATAATGCTCCTTAAAATGAGTGTTGTTGAATGTCATAATTCCTAATTCTGAACAATTAACAGACACATGCAACACCAACATTCATAACACAGAAATACACATCCACAACATGGACCAAAACATGCTCAACATAGAACAACTAAAATACACATTCACAACATGAAAACACATATGCAAGTACATTTAACAGAAGAGTAACAAATTCAACAAGTACATATGCTACAATCTATACATTGGTTGGCTTAACTCTAAAACTAAGTATATAATTTGACCAATCTTCCCTAAGTTGGATGATTTGATCATCTGTATATTCCTCTACATCAAACTAGATTGATGCTGACCACCGCTGAATGATCTTTTTCATGAAGTACAACATATAATAGCTGCAATCTTCATTGTTGGTTTGACAAGAGGTTTACAATTGAAATCAAATAAACATATAAGTATAACCTTTACTTGAAATATGAATACTACACATACATAATTGTTTGAGATGATTTGTGGCAACACCTTTATACTTGGGTTGACATATAGTGTGGCTTGTCAAATATATTTGGTTATATAGGATTTACCCCATTCCCCCCCGATGGAGATATACTTCTCTTTTATCCCCCCAAAAATTGCTTAAATCATCAAATGTTTTGAGCGTTAAGTGTAATAAAGTGCAATTAGATCGATTTTTTGGTTGGGCCCATTTGATTTTGTTTGATATAGATTTAGAACGAACATGAACTATGTAAATTTGCATTCCCCTAAACAAAAAAAAATGTATTTAACTACTAAATAGAAAGTGTACTAAAAATATGAAAGTTTAAATGAGTAGTCCCCTTACCTTGTAAATATTTCCTTCATTGTGTGGTACTTGTTCAGATTGCCTTGTTTCAAAGAATCCAAATGATATATTTTTCTTCAATTCAATGAAAATCAAAATCCAATGTTGCCTAACAAATCATTTGCATACGGTTAGGCATAAACATACTAAAGACAATTACATTATGCTTATAAAGAAATGTTCACTCGATATTGAAAGGTGCAAGGAATAAATGTGCATCTTCTTTATATTTAATGAGTATATAAGCTACATTTTTTAGCTGCCCTCTCCTTTCTTCTTTTTTTCATTGGGGTTACTCATCCCCAAAGAGGTCAATTATGGGGACAAGAACATCACATTCTTCTTATCTTTCAAAATAAGATTGTTATGCAAATACCTAACATATAATTGACACAAATGTTAGTTATTATAACACCAGTGATTAAATGCAAAAGTGAGAAGTTAATAAAACATAATTTACCTCATATATACACATATAATAGTGGAACTTATCCAATCATGTTCACATACTTCCTTAACTTTATCAATACCAATGAATTAATCATTAGTATACCCAAAGAATCTATCGGGAATTGATACCACAAGTATAGATCCCGCATCCATGTCTTGTATATGCTTCATTAGTTGAGTATAGAACTTGATCTATTTGGATGCTTCATCTCTCGAAGATTCTTTAGACTTAGATCGTGGCTTACTAATTTTTTTGCTATGATTAGACTTCACCACTTTGGCCTTTTTCAGTACATGAACATGTTCTTCTATAGGAGGGGATGTTAATGAGCCATCTAACTCCTTTTCATTGGGTCCAATGTGTTCATGTACCTGGGATTTTCAATACAAAACATATATCAATTATGGATCAATTAGTACAAAATATAATAAGAATGAGTATAACTTAATGTTTAAAATCACACACTGGGAGGATCTATAACCACATGGTCTATTGGCCAAGCCACTTAAGTTCCTATATCCCCTCTCACTGTAAAGGTATCATCTCCAAAAGGAATTGGAAGCAATGCATCAACATCTACTGCAATATAAATCCTAACCTTCACATGTTTGGAGGAATAGGTGCATTGTGCAACATAGCATTTGGTAAGTTGTGCACTTTACCAATAGCCATTAACACTGCGCCAAAATAGCAAAACAACAACACTTAAAATTGTCATTTAACATTGCTTCCGGAACGCTTTCTATGTGAGCGCAGTAGAACATAAGGTTATATTTAATATCGTTTTATGAAGTGCTGTAGAAAGTAGACATTTAACAGTGCTCACTGAAGCGAGCGCTGTTAAATGTCGACTTTGTAAATAAAACAATATCTCTCTCAAACATTCTATCAAACACATGACAAACATGTCCAACTCTATCATATTTATAATAGATTTGTTAAATCACCAATGACTCCAATATTATAAAATAACATATCAGTAATGAGATCTTATGCAAATTGTTCATTCTTTCTCCTCCAACGTGCAAGTCCTTACAGAGTATTCAGATGTTCCTCCGTGATCAATGCAAGCTGCAAATAGAAATAAAAAATGACATCTCTAAAAAAATTGCAAGTTATGAAACAAACTAAAAAAATTAGCTGCAATTGAGAAATAATATTTATCATCATACTCAAACCCTGTGTTGTAAACCAGTGAACCATAGCCAAAAACCTAGAACACCATAGCTACGTAACTTCACAAATACACTATTAGTAAAATGTTTCCACCAAGTTGATCATAAATAAACTAATTATTTAAAAAAGATAACAATTCAAATGCATCAAATTCTTGTTCTTTATGCTGTAAATGCAAACATGAAGACCGAATCAAAAAGAAATAAATGATCTAAAACAAAATAACGATTTACCTTATGCTTGAAGAGAGAAACCAAAAATTGATAACTTGCTTGAAGAGAAAAACAAAAAACAAAAGAGAAAAAAATGTAACTCATGGAGAAGAAGAAAAGTAAGAGAAATAATAAACTCAATGATATGTGTATTATTGTGTGTGAGGTTTTTTTTTCAAATTTGAAAAGATTCTCGCTCACTAAAACAAGCGTTTAACAACGCTCACTGAAGAAGTGTTGTTAAATATATAAATGTATGACCTTTAACAATGCTCACTGAAGCAAGCACTGTTAAATGTGTAACTTTTAACAACGCTCAATAAAGAAGTATTGTTAAATATATGAATGTATGACCTTTAACAGTGCCCACAGAAGCAAGCTTTGTTAAATGTGTCACTTTTAACAACACTCACTGAAGAAGTACTGTTAAATATATGAATGTATGACCTTTAGCAGTGCTTGCTTCAGTGAGTGCTACTAAATGTGTTACTTTTAACAACACTCATTGAAACAAACATTGTTAACTATGTGATAAACAACAACACTCACTTCACTAAGCATTATTAAATCTTTGGCCCATACATTCAATAATGCTCATTGAAGCAAGCTTTGCTGAATGTATTTTCACCTATCACATAACAACACTTACTTCAGTGAGCACTGTTAATTCTCTTTTGCCTTACATTTAATAACATTTAGCACACGAGTGTTGTTAATTCTCTTATTCCTTACATTTAACAGCATTCAACACTTAGATGAATGAACGTTGTTAAATATAAATTTTAGCGTAATGTAATCGCTTAGATGAGATATCCAGATATAAATGACAAGTATTGATTCCCTAAATGTTAGTTAAAACATATAAGTTTATGATTATAATTAAACTAAAGAACAAGTAAATGAAAACAAGTCAAGTAAGTTACCGTAGGAATATTGTGAGTAGCTTGTGTGCAACCCTCTTTGATGTTAAAACCATCGCCTTGTTGATGCCCCTCAAGTTCCTTCTTTTTCATTGAACTTTCAAATTCGTTGAATAGTTACATGAAGGTATCCACCTGGTTCTTCATATGAGCCAAGTTGAATTTGGTTGTACCCATTTGAGGGGATAAATAACGTCACTTTCGTCACTTTCTTACCCCAAATCCTAGACCCCAGATACGGCCAAAGTATTGAGACAATCCTAGTGCCTTATCAAGTACATCCTAACTATCTGAGGTATATAGCTCTCCTTCCTTTTCTTTTAGGGAAACCTAACACATCAAGAAAAACATAATGTTAATAAAAAATCACAATGATGAATAAAGTATTGAAATCAAGTTTAAATGATGATAAGTACTTACAACACGGTTTGTCACTTACTGAAATTTTTCATTGTCGATGACACCATCCTTGTTCTTACGAGCATTCACCCATAGAACATTTAGGTTCACTGACGATACATTTGAAGGTGTATTAGTTTGTTCCAGCTGCCAAAACAAAACTAATAATGTAATTAGATATGAATACAAAACATAACCAATAATTTACTTACAAATTAACAATACTTATATTTTTTCCCCTCGATTCCTCTATACCCTGCTCGAGAAGTTCGATATGGATACAAAGGCTTAGAGGTCATGTTGTGGTTTTCATCACTCACTTTCTGCAAAAAGAAACAACTTTAACACCAATATTTACAATCATATATACAGAAGCATAAGTATATAGTCAATATAAAGAAGATAACTTTACCATGAAAGACTCCTCCTGTGTGCTTCTAGTGACAAAAGTCTTCCACTGATCCTCAGAAATGAGATTTGCATATTTGGTTGGAGGTTTGAGGTTGACATGCCATCAGCATCTTTCACATACTTGCCGATATCGATTCTGAACTACCAGAGAACCTTTCTGGTAGATTTAAGGATGTAATCCTTATGTTCCTCACCGACTTCAAAAGTTGACTAAAAATACATAAATACAACATGTAAATACATTGCATGGAAACATACAAATACATTGCATGAAAACACATAAATGCATTGCATGAAAGCACATAAACACTATGTAAATAACAACTTACTTTATATCATTCCACGTGTACTAAATCACAGGGATAAAAAACTTATCATTCCAAGAAGCGAAAGTTATCGACACATTCTGTCTAACAACAACTCTAATGTAGCTTACCAAAGTGTTGCCATCCTTCGTGTTTAATCGTTAGCTCTTTGTGTTCCATTCAACCGACAACTTCTCGTTCTTATTCCTAACACGAATGACTTTCTTCACCGAAGTCATTCCACGTGAAGTACGTTTTTGACTTTCAGGTGTAGCATTACCACTAGTGTGAGAATCCATTGTTGAAGTTTTTCTGAGTGTATGAGAGTTTTTGCTTTAACAAGTTTGAGAGTATAGAGGGAAGTGAATCGGGTTTTGAGATTTAAACATCAAGTAACATTCAACAATGCTCGTTGTAAAGGGCGTTGTTGATGATTCACATTGAACATCTCTATTTCAAGTGAGCGTTGTTGATTGTCTTTGGTCTTGACATTTAACAATGTCCACTACAACAAGTGTTGTTGAATGTTTTACCGCCTACAACATTTGACAACTCTCTTTAAAGTAAGCTTTGTTACATGTAATAGGCGGTAAAACATTCAACATCACTTGTTGTAGTGAGCACTGTTGATTATTTTTTTGAATAAATAAATTAGACATTTTATGTATACAAATATATGTTAATATTTATTTACTTTTTTCTTTAAAAAGTATGTCAAATCTTGAAAGATTACGAATTTCAAAAGCACTCACTATAAATGGCATTGTTGAATCGATGCAAATCAACAACACTTTCTTAAAAAAAAAATTGTTGAATCTTTGAGGAAAACATTCAATATCGCTCGTTTTTGAAAGTGTTGTTGAATGTTTAAAAAAGTGTTATTGATTATATTCCGCCTTATATTTAACAACGTTGTGCATACAAGTGATGTTGAATGACCATTATTAAATGCGAATTCTAGCATAGTGATGAAGGTAAAAATTGAAGCTGCTAGCACTCGACATCTCAACCCACTACCTCTGCAATTGATTAAGTTGTTAAAACAATGCCTAATGTTTAATTTAACTTATCCTTAATAATAATAATAGTAATATATGATTTTTAACATTGAATTACAAACATTCCATTTGCATGATTCTCTTTGTAAATCAACAAAAGCTAGAAAGTGGTGAAGAATATTATGGGTTACTTCCATATGGTCGATTTGGCTCATAAGAAATGGTGTAATTTTTTCTAACAAGGAGGTCAGTTATGTTAATATCATGGATTTGATTCAAGGTAGATTTTGGATCTGTTTCTATTCTAATATTGGTCAAAATTCTTTGGTTTTTGCTAGTGATGTATGAACCATTGGTCTTGTATTAATAGTACATGCAAGAGTAACTGCTCATTATTGTCACTACACCAGAATAGTAAAACAAAAAAATGTCATTCAACAACGCTTTCTATGTGAATGTAGTAGAACATAAGATTATATTTAACAATGTCTTTTGAAGCGATGTAGAAAATAGACATTTAATAGCACTTACTGAAGCAAGCGCTGTTAAATGTCTACTTTCTAAATAAGACAATATCTCTCTCAAATATTCTATCAAACACATGACAGGCATGTTAAACTCCACCATATTTACTATAGATTTGTTAAATTACCAACAACTCCAGCTACATTCAACCTTAACAGATTCCAATCTTATAAAATAACATATGAGTAATGAAATCTTACGCAAATTGTTCATTCTTTCTCCTCCAATGTGAAAGTCCTTACAGAGTGTTCAAGTGTTCCACCATGATCAATGCAAGGTGCAAATACAAATAAAAAAATGACATCTCTAAACAAATTGCAAAAGTTATGAAAAAAATACAAAATTAGCAGCAATTGAGAAAGAACATTTACCATCATACTCAAACCTAGTGTTCTAAACCAGTGAATCATAGCAAAAAACCTAGAACATCATAACTGCATAACTTCACAATAAACAAAGATCACACTATTAGTGAAATATTTCCACTAAATTGATCTTAAATAAACTAATTATTTAAAAAATATAACTATTCAAATGCATCAAAGATTTGTTATTTATGGTGTAAATCCAAGCATCAAGACTAAATCAAAAAGAAATAAATAAACTAAAATAAGATAACGATTTACCTTATGCTTGAATAGAGAAACCAAAAACTGAAAACTTGTTTGAAGAGAAAAACTAAAAAAAAAGAGAAAAAATGTAACTCATGGAGAAGAAGTTGAAGAGTAAGAGAAATAATAAACTGAATGATAAGTGCATATGTGATGTTTTATTTTTAAATTTGAAAAGATTCTCGCTTACTAAAAACAAGTGTTTAACAACATTCATTGAAGTAAGTATTATTAAATGAATGTAGGCTAAATATCAGGCTTCTAAAACGGGTTGAATACGGACTTTTAGGCTAAACCTCTCAGCTCGGCTCGCTAAAAGCACCTAGGGGCTGGCCCGTCGGGCCAAGCCCATTTGCCATCCCTAGTTCCAATACTTTCTCAATGTACTTCTTTTGTAACAGAAAGAGTGTCCCCTCTTTTCTATCCATCTGAATCTCCATTCCCAGAATTTTCTTTCCAAGTCCTAAGTCCTTCATTTCAAACTCTAAGCTCAATTAAGCTTTCAAGTTTCTAATTTCTGACATGTTCTTACATGCGATCGACATGTCATCAACATATAAAAGCAAATATATGAATGACTTATTCGCAAGCTTCTTGTAGTAGACGCAAATATCATGTTCACTTCTAGATTATCCATTTTCAAGCATGAAGGTGCCAAATCGTCGATACCATTGTCTGGAAATTGCTTTAGGCCATATAAAGATTTCTTCAGCAAGCAAACATGATCTTTCATCCCTTGAACTTCAAATCCTTCAGGTTGTTTCATGTAGATTTGTTCCTCCAACTCACCATGCAAGAATGCCGTTTTGACATCTAATTGCTCAAGTTCTAGATCACAATGAGCTACAATTGCAAGTAGGATGTAATAGAGCTATGTTTTATCACATAAGATAAAACTTCATTGAAATCAATGTCTTCTCTTTGTGTAAAACCTTTGGCCACTAATCGCACCTTGAATCTTGCATCTTCAACCCTAGGGATTCCTTCCTTCTTCTTAAAGACCCATTTGCATCCAACAATCTTTTGAGCCTTCGGCCGCTTCACAAGAACCCAAGTATGATTCTTATGAAGAGACTCAATTTCCTTTGTCTTGGCAGAAATCCATTTGGAAGCTTCTTTGTTATTGATAGCTTCTTCATAGTATTGTGGTTCACAATTACTGATATCATCACCAACATTTAGAGTGTATGATACTAGATCAGCATAGCCATACTTTTCTGGAGGTTTTATATGTCTCCTTTGTCCGTCCCTAGCCAACTGATAATGTTATAATTGGGAGATATCATTATCACTACATGCATCATGGACTTCTTCTTCTTGATCAAGTGTTTTTTCTTTTATTGGCTCCACCTCAAACTCCACCTCAAGCTCCACCTTCTCCAAGATATTAGGATCTTCATTTTCACTTGATGACTCTGCATGAGGCTTTAGCATTTCAACTTCATTAAAAGTAATATCTCTACTAATAATGCACTTTCTTTTCTCTCGCCACCATAACTTATATCCTTTCATACCATCAGGATATCCAAGAAAATGCTTTTCAATGCTCTTGCATCAAGTTTTCCTTCTTTGTTATAAGTATATGCATGACACCCAAATATCCTCAAATTTTCATAATTTGTCGGAATACCCAACCACATCTCTTCTAGAGTTTTCAAACCAATGGTCGTTGTGAATTCCCATTTTTGTCCGGCCCAGAAAAAGCCTAAAAAAGCTTTTAAAAAAAGAAAAACAATAAATTAACTTCCTTTTATTTATTTTGGTACTTTTGGATAAAAGTAATAAAACTATTTTTATGAAATTTTTATAATTTATTTTCACAATTATTAAATTAATTAAATTGAAGATAATGAAAATATCCTTGTAGAAGTTTCCTTTGCAAAAAAATAAAATAAAAAATAATAACAAAACAAAATAATAAAACTAAATTAATGTTGTTGAGGTTCCTAAATCTAAGTGATTTAGGTTAACAAAAAAATTCAAAAAAAATAATAAATTATTGTTGTTAAGGTTCCTAAATCTAAGTGATTAGGTAACCAAAATTTAAAAATGATAAGAAGATAATATTTTCGAAATACAAATAAATAGAACAATAAATAAAACTATTTTTGTTGCTTTTATATTAATTTTTGGATTTATCAAAGTAAGCAAAAAATAAAGGAAAAAAATATATATAGAAGATTCTATTTTCAAGTTTCAAAATAATAAATAAATAAAATAAAAGATGAGTGAGTTAAAGATTTGACTGAATTATCGGATAAATTAAAGATTTGAAAATATGTAATTTAAATCATATCGTATCAATTTAATTAAGTTGTATGAATCACTTTGATAATAAGTAAATCTTTAAGGATTCAAAAATCAAATCAGAGATTGTATTATAAAAAAACATAAATCATATCAAATTGATTGCATCCCAATATGAGTAAGATAAGAATCACAATTGTATTAGAAAAATAATATTGAGATTGTGTCATAAATATATTTTGTGATTGGTATAAAATTAAAAAAATATTGCTTCCACCTATCATTTAGTAGTGCAATAATATTAAGATGGTTTAGAATCGATTAAAAAGCTTATATAAGAAAAATGATTTTGAATATTTTTTATTTTGGGCCGAATAATTATTTTTCACCACTAGGAGTATTAGAATGATTTTTAGAGTCTTTATAAAAACATTATTAATTAGGAATATGCAGATCAAATTAGATTAGAAAATTTCATACTCATTTGATTGTGTTGCACAAATCTTTTCGATTCAGAAAATTAAATCTTTCGAGATTTAACCCTCATATGAATTAAGGTTGCAATTTGAGAACAACCAATAAAAAAATTGAATCTTTTGCGATTTGTTAAAGATCATTTTTGCCTAATGCAATGATCCTAAAATGATTTGAAATGAGTAAAATATTTTTATGCCCAAATAGAAGATTTCGACTAATTTCGATTTTAAATATAAAATATCCTTAATGTGGTAAAATTAAAAAAAAATCAGAATTTGATTATGAGGAAGAATATGTCCTCCTAATCCTCTCCAAAGTAATAATGGTGAAAATTTGTTTTTAAAATAGACATGAGTCTAATCCTCTACTATAAATAAGTAATATAGACTTATGATGCAAATAGATGACTCTCTCAAGAAAAACTGTCTCTAAGAAAAGACCCATCTCAAAAATAGTCATCGTTCCCTTAAAATAAACATTTCTCAAAAGAGAAGTCTCTCTAAAACAAAAAATTCACAACACCTAACCATTTCCACCACACAAAACATATCCGAAAAGAACCTCGAACACAATTCCCATACCCACAAATCCTTACACTAAAAAACTGGAAAAAAAAACACCCAGGAAGTACCTGGTTAACGTCACTGTAAGAAAAGAGAAAAATTTCATTGCCAATTATCCAGTGAGTTCGTGGACATCATAGTAGCGTGCACCCGCACACGTAAGCCGTCAGAGCTGTATACTTCTCCCATCTACACGTTGACTCGGAGGCCCATCCAGTAACAGGACGAAACGCGTCCTAGGCCTTGTGCGCCTTACCACACACGATCCAACACCAGTGAAGAAGACGGGATCCGATACACGCAAGATCTCAAGATCTGTTCGTGCGCTCCTCGTCCAGCTTATCACGGTCTGTCACGCGTCCAGGCGCATCAAGCCCCTGCCCTCGTCCAAGCAGTTCTCGTCACATGTCCATAATTGCCCAAGCAAGCCACACACGATCCAGATTTCCACAACACTATGTTCTTCACTTAAAACTAGTTTTTTTCTCATCTATTCTAATTTGTTTCATTCTTTTTGCACCATAATAATAATAACAAATTTGAAAAAATAAATTTTGTATTAAAAATTTACTAATTATATTGTGTAAAAAATCTATTAATGATAATACACGCTAAATTAAAATTTCTTAAAGGCTTTGGATAGACACAAAAATAAAAGAATTTCATTGCTTTAATGAATAATTAATAATATGTTTTTTTTTTCGTTTATTCCTTTTTATTTTAGCGAAGAATCTTTCTTTTATTTATTTCGTGTAATTACCCATAGAAAAGCAACGACATTCTAAAATATATTTTAATAAATGATTGTATGGCGAAATAAATCACTTTGGCGTGTTCCTGATTTAAATCCACCGTTATTGTGATTATGTGATAATCAATAAAAATTCTTCTTGTAAATAATTCAAATTATATTTTAACAAAAAAATCAAATGCTTTCAATAATATAAGACACATCAAACATAAATTAAAAATGCCTTTTTTAAAAAGTAAAAATAATTTTGAGAATTAATCAAAGATAGAGAGAAGGTCGCCCTCGAGGTCTCTTTCTTCTCAAATCATCTTCGAAGGGTAATTGGGCTTGAAAGATTTTTCTACATTTTTAACTATAAAATGTAGTGGCGACTCTAAACAAAGTCGTGCAGCTGAAAATCGGGGTGCGACAGTCGTTGATGGACATCTGTTGATCAAGTAACAAGCTTTACTAACAACTTCCACCCAAAATTATTTTGGCAATCCAGCCATTTGACAACATACATCTTGTCTTTTCAAGTAAGGTTCTGTTCATTCGTTCTGCAAATCCATTTTGTTGTGGAGTGTGCTTCATAGTATAATGTCTGACAATACCATGATCCTTGCAAAAATTTATGAATTCTCTGCTGCAGAACTCTAGACCATTGTCAGTTCTTAGTCTCTTGATCTTTCTCTCGGTTTGCTTTTTGATCAAGGTTTTCCACTGTTTGAACTTGACAAATGCTTCACTTTTGTGTTGCAAAATAAAAATCGACACCTTCCTTGAATAGTCATCAATGAATGTTAACATGTATCTACTACCACCATGAGAAGGTACTTGGGAAGGACCCCACAAGTCAGAATGTACATAATCCAATGTGCCTCTTGTTCGATGAATTGTAGCATTGAATTTTATCCGATATGGCTTTCCGAAAACACAATGTTCACAAAAGTCTACCATCTCGACTTGTTGACCGCATAGTAATCCTTGTTTGGCCAACTCGACTAGACCTCTTTCATTGACATGACCCATTCTTAGATGCCATAATTTGATGACATCAGTTGAGGAAACAACAGCAACACCTGTGATTGTTTTTCTTATACCCGTGATTGTGTTTCCTTGTAACATATAGAGACTATTCTCTTTCTTTCCTTTCATTACAACCATAGCGCTTTTAGATATTCTTATAGCTCCACCTTCACCTTTGTAGCTATAACCTTTTGAATCCAGTGTTCCCAAGGAAATCAGATTTTTCTTCAATTCTGGAACATGCCTTACATCTGTCAACGTCCTTACGATTCTGTCGAACATCTTGATTCTAATTGTGCCGATACCGATGAACTTGCAGGGATCATTATTTCCCAAAATGACCTTTCCCCCATCTAAGGGTTGGTAAGTTGAAAACCAATCCTTAATGGGACACATGTGATATGAGCATCCACAATCAAGTATCCTTTCATCTTTTGAGTCGTGTTATGATACTATTAATGCATCTGCACTATCATAACCATTTTCTATAGCTGCATCTTCGTATTCATAAATATTTTCATTGCCTTTGCGCACTGGAAAATTCTTTCTTATATGCCCCTCCTTGTGACAGTGAAAACATTTATATTTTCTAGGTTTTGCTTTTGACTTGGACCTAGATTTCCCTCTTTCACCAAATTGATTTCGCCTCTTTGTTCTTCCTCTAGCAAAAAGACTATCACCTGAGCCTTCAGATCTCGAATCTGATACTCTTGTCTTCAGTTCTTTCGAGTGCAACGCCGCCTTGACTTCGTCCAAGGTCAAATCTTCTCGACCATACATCATGGTGTCGATGAAGTGATCGTAAGAACTTGGAAGGGAAAATAGTAGAAGAATTGCTTGGTCTTCATATTCAATTTTAACATCAATATTCTTTAGATCAAGAATAACTTTTTAAATTCATCCAGGTGATCTTTTATGGGCTTTCCTTCCTGCATTTGAAGAGTATATATTCTTTTCTTCAAATACAGCCTGTTGGTGAGTGACTTCGTCATGTACAAGCTTTCCAGCTTCAACCATAATGAAGTAGTTGTAGTTTCATCTAACACTTCTTGTAGAACTTCATCTCCCAAGCACAACAAAATTGCATTATGTGCTTTTTCCAAGTTTCATCCTTCTCGTCCTCGATCAGACTCTCTGGTAACTTGTTTCTACCTTCCACGGTTTTGCCCAAGCCTTGGTGAACTAGTAGAGCTTTCATCTTCAATCGCTAGAGGTTGAAATCATTTTCTCCATTAAATTTCTCCAAATCAAATTTAGCACTCGCAATGATAACCATATACCGTAACAATATTGTAGTCCGTGAACGTACACCAAGAAAGTTCCCAGGAAAGAGAGGTGGGTATTAACAGACACGCTTAAATACCAGGTCTTTCCTAAGACAAAACTTTCCTAGACATGCACTTTCACTCTATTATACCTTTCCAGTAACAAGATCAATTCTTTTCTAGTGTGTAAGATTAGACAATGCTGCGAACATAGAGCATACTAAGAATTTTCTTTTAGATCGTATGGCTTAGCATGCAAGAGCTCTACGAGCTCTGATATCAGTTTGTTAGAGCAGAAGACCCATAGAGAATATATAATAGAGAAAATGACACCGATAATTAATGTGGTTCGGAAATTTGCCTACGTCCACAACTGAAGAGCAACAATGATTATTCCACTATGATAAAAGAGAACTACAAGTGTTTCACTCACTTCCCAAAACCCAAGTACACCAAATTTCACTCTCACTCAAATATTTCTCACACAATTAGAACAAGAGAACAAGAAGAGAGAATATGCACTAAGCTAAGTGTTTGGTGTGTCTTACAATGACATAGAACACTCCTATTTATAGCCAAAGCTCTTGAAAATTATGTGGCCAAAGGGAAAGTAACATTAATATTGGTTTCACCATAACTAGTTCTTTTTACTTGGCTAGAAATTCTCCCTTTCTTCAAGATGATCTTTAGCCACTTCTTTTTTTGCTTGGCTTAAGAAAGCCTTTTCATCATCTTTTTCTTTTAGCCAATATGCATTCATAATCATCGAATCTTTGTCTTCTATATAGTCTAGATCTTCTTCATTTTTCTTTTCTTGGTGTCTTCATCAAAATCATGTCAAAATTAGGTGCAAGATCTTCTTCACACTACTGAATTTAACAGTTATAAAATCAACATCACATAATGAAGTAGACGTTGTTGATTGTAGAGATTCAACAATTTATTCTTCATTGAACGTTGTTAAAAATGCTTTGTTAAAAGACAAATGTGGCATAGTATGAATTTGTACAAAAATATTATATTATGTTCAAAAATATTATTTTTTAGTAATGCACTTTTTACTGCAATTTCAGCCTTAAAATTTGTAAGTCGTGCATTTTCTTAATTTCCAGTTTAGTATGAAGTCATGAACCACTTGCACTCTTCGGGACATGATTTCTTCACCAAGTTTAATAAAAAAATCATTATTACTATGTGTGCATATTTTCTTAAATATTAGAAGCTATAGTTATATTAATTTAGTAATACAACTACTATTAATTACTACGATCATAATTTAGAGACTACCAGGATCAAATATCTGTAGGCATATGTTCTATATATCATCTAGTAAAAAGTTTCTTAACTAATTGCTTTGATTCTCTCTCCTTAGAATTAAAGTAACATACATTCAAATCATTACTTGAAAATTAATGAGAAGTAAATTGCATTCTTCAACATATTACTATTATGTTATTTATCTCTTACAACTATTCCACTACATCAATTTGTGTTGGTAATTAAATATGTCCTCCCAATTGTTTCTCAATTAGATCATACCAAATAAAAATCATTTGTCAATCTATAATATTTACTAATTTGTACAATCATTACTAAAAAAATAAGAATGCAGTTGATAACCATTTGATTTCATCACAATTTCACATACTATGTTCTAAATATAATAAATTTATTTCAATGCTTTCGCTTTGAATTATATCATTTATATGCTCTACCTACTTTACAAATGATTCAGTTAGTCTAATACACAAATTAAAAAAATTAGATTGACTAATTACTCGATTGAACATACTCAACTATATGTTACTATTTTGACATTTATAACATATAAATTGTATATCTAAGAATGCGAGTTGACAGGCATGGTAGTGATTGTCAACATGCTAGTAAAATATAAAGAAGATACAGAGAAAGTTCCAATGAACTTTCAAATGAAGAAAGGGAAATTTTTTATGAAGAGACACTCTCCTAGATGTTAATAACATAAAGAGGGAAATTATTGAGTAAATGATTTTATAAATGAAAACATGGTAATAAGGTGTTGGTCTCTAGTGATATAAGCATAAAACGTGCTGTGTATTAGTTGAAACCTCACAAATATATTTTTTCTGTAAATGACATTACATGTTTCATGAAAAACAAATAATCATTATTGTGTTAAATTATTTTATAATATTTTGGATACATAACTTAAGGAACTTCATGATAGTTTTTCTGAGATAAATACTCACGTGCTTCTTTGCACGATTGATTTGATGATATTTGATAATCAATTTGAGACTTACATCATTGATACACATAATAATATTGAATTTGCTTTTTTTTTTATCAGCAATGAAAATTATTAAAATGAAAGGAATAAACTAGGAGAACAAGTGATACTCTTATCCATATCTACAAAGTTTAACAAACAAAAATATACATTGAAAGTGTTGAATTTGCTTCTTTGAAATGAATCAATAATCTTTTAAGATAAGTTGATTGAAAGTGAAAGATATATTATTTACCCATTAGTTTATGCTCTTTTGAAGTTAGTTATACAACTGAATTTTATTTTTCAACTATGAAAATTATAAAAAATACATTGCATAATCAAATATGAGATGCATGGACAAATGCTTGTTAGTGACTTATATTTAGCAAGAAGTGTTCAACAATAATTTATCATTCAATGATTTAATAATATAAATTAAAATCACATAGAGATTAATTGTGAAATATGTAATAATTTTGATTAAATCTGTATAATTTTGTAATTTTGACATTAATATTTTCATTTTTTTTATAATTAATGATAAATATTATTTGAATTTTAAACATGTCGCACACTGTGACTCTGGATCCTAGGTTTGTCACTAGATATAAGGCAAGTGGATCCCCAATGTCGATAGTTCGATTCCTGGGAGCGACACTTGTTCGGAGGGGTATCCACCAACCCCGAAAGAGATTAGTTCCTTACCAAAAAAATGAATGTAAAACCAAAAAAACATATGGTTTTTAAATAACTTCATCATTGTCTTTGGATTTCTTGGTTTTACACAATTTATATTTCTAGCTTCATTTTAAACATGGTCTTTATTGTTTTTTCTTCTAATTCTTCAATTGTGCAAAATGAAAACACATTTATGAAAGAAAAATATGTTAGATCAGACAATTCAATATTAAAATCTTCATTTGGGTCTCGCACATTATTTTATAATTTATTATAACTTTTCATGAAATAACAACAACATATGTTTTTTCCACAAAGACAAACATCATTCTTATTTGATCCCATAATATCTACATTTTCCCACAACATCTACCTCTCTCTCCTTACTTTCCCTGGGCCAAAAACAACCAAGAATTATTCTTATTTAAAAAGAAATCAGAAAATAAGAATGACACATTAGAGAACAAAATAAGAATATCCTTGTTTCATTAAGAATAAGTGTGGTTGTTCTAAGAATAATTATTGAGTAAATGATTTTAAGAATAACTTGAGAAATAATCTCCTCGTACCACTAACACAAAACAGAAACATCAGAGTCACTCTTTTTTCCGTGTTACATATGAAATTAAAAAAACAGAACAACATGACTATAATTTTATACTAATCATTTATTGTTTTATAGTGTGACTATAACTATAATATAAAGTTTATTGGATATTCCAAGTGTGAATGAAGAAGTCCTACATTGGACAAAAATTGATGAGTTAAAGAGCATATAAGTGGATGAACCCATAGACCTAATGTCTTAAGGTTTTGGGTCAAGATGTGATGTCAAAATCACTTCTATACTTCTTCCACTTAGCCCATGAAGAAATCTTAAAAACCTGAATGAAGATCTCCTATCAAAGTTATACTCCTAATTTACATATGCAACAACTATTCATCATCATAAAGGTCACCGTCCTCAGATTCAGAGCAACTGTAGCAATGATTTACGTGGCTTATTTTGGTTATGTGATTATAATTTTTTATAATAAAACTTTTCCTTTAAAATATTTTAATTATTCAATTAAAACTTAATAGCAAAGTTATGACCGGTGTTGTATATTTATTCTTGTTCGAGCTGAGAAGTGGCTGTAGTTATTTCTACTACATCTGTTATCGAAGGAGAAGGGGGTAAGTGAGCAATGTCGACTTTTCGTCTTTTAATTTTCTCTTTTAAAAATTGTTTAATTCAAAAATAGAAATGTTTTAATGAGAATTCAATAGTGAAGTTACCGATCGTATCGTATCTTTCTTCCTCTTCGAGATGAGAAGTAGTTGCAGTCATTAGTACCGCCTTTGCTATTTATCAAAGATGGAATATGATAAGTGACTAATGTCTATTTTTTGTATTAATTCTCTCTTTTAAAAATTATTTCATTTAAAAAAATGTTTTAATGAGGATTCTATAGCGAGGTTACAACTTGTTCACATCTTTCTTCCTTTTTAAATCGAGAAGCAGTTGTGATTATTAATATCGTCTCTATTATTTCTCAAATCGGGAAGCGGGTGAGCGATCAATGACAATTCTTCATCTATTAATTCCATTTCAATCGATTTAAATATTTTCTAAATTTTTAGTCAAATCAAACTAATCAAGTTAATTATTTTCAATCAAGAACTAGATAATTTTAATTTCTCTATTGCACCTAGGGATATATATGAGCAATATGGATTTTTGGAAACTCAAAAATAAAATAATTTGTTCTAATAAAATATTTTTTATGGGTATCAAATTGCATGCTATTAGCGAGGTACTGTTTTAATATGATTGAACGGGATGCTAATACTTTCCTCATCTGTAATCGACTGTCGAGTTCAGAATTCAGGTTTAAATATCATTTTATCCAATTTTGTTATCATGAGAGTTTTCTACGTTTTAACCACGAGAAACATAATGGCGACTCCAAATCTCTTGAGAGAGATTGAAATCGAATTCACCTCTTCCTAAGTCACAGAGTCAGTTTCCAAACCAAAGTTGGGTTGCGACACACACGACGAGGACATGCCTAGTATACAACTTCGAAAGCCTAGACAAACGACAAGGTGAGTTGCCCTTGATAAAACAGTGTGCCAGTAAGAACACATAGAGTGTCACCCAAAGGATTAAAGCATCCAACTATTGTACACTTCACTCAACGTCTCAATAAACAAGAGTGGCACTTCATAAAGAACTTATACTTACTACTTACACTCTCAAACTCCCACACTCTCATACTCTCGCCCTGTCTTCTCTCTATATACCTTCACTTATACTGATTTGAGGATCAAAATGTCTTATGACATACCTACTCAAGGTAGTCCATGGTTGGCTCTTGCCCAAATTTAACAAACAAGTGAGAACTCCAATCTATCACACCACACACAAGAACACACATGATCCGTTGATTTATTGCATAAATAGGCTGTTGCAAGAGTATTCTTCTCTTACATATATGACAATATAAATGTATTGTCCCTTCAACTTTTTTACAATGTAAATGTAAATTGAAGAAAAATGATACTTTATTTTAGGATACATAAACACACAACAACATACTTAACATATATAGCCAACACTGTTGTCTTCTGTTGTGAACTTATGTGTTCAAAACATTGTAGTTGAGAACTTGGCTAGAGAGAGTAATGAAAATATTGAACATACACACTATAATGTTGTGATCACTTTAAACTAATACTTGGCTTCCATGATGTTGATTTCCTTCTTACTTTTTTATCGGGTAATAAGCCCAAGCATTAATTGCACATACTCCATATGGTAAACCGGTATTCCTTTTGATCCATATATAACCCTTTTTTCCCCAATCTTGTCCCCATGAATTCTTCACAATCCAGTAATCAACACCTGCTTTGGAGCGATCATAACCAACAATTAACACAGCATGATTTGTATCTGTAGTATTTTTGCAATTACGACCATCCAAGATTCCCTGATTATGGAGCCAAAGGAAAAATAATCAATAAAATATAATGTTCTAGTCTTATATGATGAATAAGGTATAGATTAATCAACATTGATAAATATACTTACAGTGTCTTTAGTGTAATGTTGAAAGTCTCTTGCATCCACATTCACACTAATGGGTTGAGTAGCAGTAGCACGCCATAGTGCATCTTCTGATTGTGCTACTTTTGCAAAGCTACTAATAGTTGCACTGTTTGCAATCTGAACAGTAGGAAAACAAAGTAAAGAAAACATAGCATGAGGAACATATTGATAAAAAGCAATAGAAAGCAACCATCATTTTAAATTGTGGTTGTAGTCTATGAAGCACCAATATCGAACGAGTATCGGATATGATACGTATCCAATAAGTCTATACGCATTTTTTGAAAATGCAGGATACAATATGTTTTAGGTACTCATATAAAAGGTCAAGATGTGATGTCAAAATCACTTCTATACTTCTTCCACTTAGCCCATGAAGAAATCTTAAAAACCTGAATGAAGATCTCCTATCAAAGTTATACTCCTAATTTACATATGCAACAACTATTCATCATCATAAAGGTCACCGTCCTCAGATTCAGAGCAACTGTAGCAATGATTTACGTGGCTTATTTTGGTTATGTGATTATAATTTTTTATAATAAAACTTTTCCTTTAAAATATTTTAATTATTCAATTAAAACTTAATAGCAAAGTTATGACCGGTGTTGTATATTTATTCTTGTTCGAGCTGAGAAGTGGCTGTAGTTATTTCTACTACATCTGTTATCGAAGGAGAAGGGGGTAAGTGAGCAATGTCGACTTTTCGTCTTTTAATTTTCTCTTTTAAAAATTGTTTAATTCAAAAATAGAAATGTTTTAATGAGAATTCAATAGTGAAGTTACCGATCGTATCGTATCTTTCTTCCTCTTCGAGATGAGAAGTAGTTGCAGTCATTAGTACCGCCTTTGCTATTTATCAAAGATGGAATATGATAAGTGACTAATGTCTATTTTTTGTATTAATTCTCTCTTTTAAAAATTATTTCATTTAAAAAAATGTTTTAATGAGGATTCTATAGCGAGGTTACAACTTGTTCACATCTTTCTTCCTTTTTAAATCGAGAAGCAGTTGTGATTATTAATATCGTCTCTATTATTTCTCAAATCGGGAAGCGGGTGAGCGATCAATGACAATTCTTCATCTATTAATTCCATTTCAATCGATTTAAATATTTTCTAAATTTTTAGTCAAATCAAACTAATCAAGTTAATTATTTTCAATCAAGAACTAGATAATTTTAATTTCTCTATTGCACCTAGGGATATATATGAGCAATATGGATTTTTGGAAACTCAAAAATAAAATAATTTGTTCTAATAAAATATTTTTTATGGGTATCAAATTGCATGCTATTAGCGAGGTACTGTTTTAATATGATTGAACGGGATGCTAATACTTTCCTCATCTGTAATCGACTGTCGAGTTCAGAATTCAGGTTTAAATATCATTTTATCCAATTTTGTTATCATGAGAGTTTTCTACGTTTTAACCACGAGAAACATAATGGCGACTCCAAATCTCTTGAGAGAGATTGAAATCGAATTCACCTCTTCCTAAGTCACAGAGTCAGTTTCCAAACCAAAGTTGGGTTGCGACACACACGACGAGGACATGCCTAGTATACAACTTCGAAAGCCTAGACAAACGACAAGGTGAGTTGCCCTTGATAAAACAGTGTGCCAGTAAGAACACATAGAGTGTCACCCAAAGGATTAAAGCATCCAACTATTGTACACTTCACTCAACGTCTCAATAAACAAGAGTGGCACTTCATAAAGAACTTATACTTACTACTTACACTCTCAAACTCCCACACTCTCATACTCTCGCCCTGTCTTCTCTCTATATACCTTCACTTATACTGATTTGAGGATCAAAATGTCTTATGACATACCTACTCAAGGTAGTCCATGGTTGGCTCTTGCCCAAATTTAACAAACAAGTGAGAACTCCAATCTATCACACCACACACAAGAACACACATGATCCGTTGATTTATTGCATAAATAGGCTGTTGCAAGAGTATTCTTCTCTTACATATATGACAATATAAATGTATTGTCCCTTCAACTTTTTTACAATGTAAATGTAAATTGAAGAAAAATGATACTTTATTTTAGGATACATAAACACACAACAACATACTTAACATATATAGCCAACACTGTTGTCTTCTGTTGTGAACTTATGTGTTCAAAACATTGTAGTTGAGAACTTGGCTAGAGAGAGTAATGAAAATATTGAACATACACACTATAATGTTGTGATCACTTTAAACTAATACTTGGCTTCCATGATGTTGATTTCCTTCTTACTTTTTTATCGGGTAATAAGCCCAAGCATTAATTGCACATACTCCATATGGTAAACCGGTATTCCTTTTGATCCATATATAACCCTTTTTTCCCCAATCTTGTCCCCATGAATTCTTCACAATCCAGTAATCAACACCTGCTTTGGAGCGATCATAACCAACAATTAACACAGCATGATTTGTATCTGTAGTATTTTTGCAATTACGACCATCCAAGATTCCCTGATTATGGAGCCAAAGGAAAAATAATCAATAAAATATAATGTTCTAGTCTTATATGATGAATAAGGTATAGATTAATCAACATTGATAAATATACTTACAGTGTCTTTAGTGTAATGTTGAAAGTCTCTTGCATCCACATTCACACTAATGGGTTGAGTAGCAGTAGCACGCCATAGTGCATCTTCTGATTGTGCTACTTTTGCAAAGCTACTAATAGTTGCACTGTTTGCAATCTGAACAGTAGGAAAACAAAGTAAAGAAAACATAGCATGAGGAACATATTGATAAAAAGCAATAGAAAGCAACCATCATTTTAAATTGTGGTTGTAGTCTATGAAGCACCAATATCGAACGAGTATCGGATATGATACGTATCCAATAAGTCTATACGCATTTTTTGAAAATGCAGGATACAATATGTTTTAGGTACTCATATAAAAATATGCATAAAATCCATAAAAGATAATAAACATATTATTATTGTTATCAATTCCCAACTAAAGAACATATTTTGTAGACATCACTAAATAAAAATGAAATTCATATTATCATAAGATGATCAATCCCGTTTAATCGGTGATCAACATTATGCATACACATTTCCTATTCATTTTTCTATTGTTTTATTTTATTTCTCTTGCTATAGCTCAACTTGATAGATTGCATATTATGTTGGTCTCTTCTACTTAATTGATTGTGTTATGTATTTCTCTCTTTTAAAATACTATTGTGTGGTATTTTGAGTATCTACGAGGTATCGAGAAAATATTTTAAGAGTATCGGATTTATAACTTATTTATTTAAAAAAATATAATTTTGACTCGCTATGGGTAACTATCGATGAAACATATGAGAATATCGATATCAATTATGTATCAACACATATATGTGAAAGTTATTGAAATATCGATGTTTCATTGATTGTAGTTATATTATGTCTATCATAATTACGAAAATTGTGAGTAAATGTGACCGACACAGTCACAATTATGGTTGTCATACTTTTGTGGAGACTCATGAAACCTTAATACCGTGCTGTAATTGTGATTTTGGAGTACAATTTGAAACACTAATAAAAACTATAATACCTTTGAAGCTTGGCAGATACCCTTCTCTGCTTTATATGGATAAGCAGCTTCTGAAGCAATCCCACCATTCTTTATAACCCAATTCCATCCATTAGTTTCTCTTCCATTTGTACAACCGTCGCTTGCAGTGTCACAATCTACAAGCTCTTGAGCAGATAGAGTAATAAGCTTCTTGGTGGCTATTGCATTTATTCCTTCAATGCCACCCACAGCTGAGAATGCCCAACAACATCCTAATAACATTAACCAATTCTTAGTTCACATAAATTGCATTGCATCCCCTATTTACTAACCTAATAAATTTGAATGCATGCATGTGCACTTAATTGAAGAGATTCATTTAAGTATACTATCATTATTTAAATTTGAAACAAACTATCATTAACAATTTATTTATAAGGAGTTTGTAAAAAATATTGTAGGTAAACATTTTTACAGAGAAAGAGAAGAATTTTACCGTTGTCTAGGTTTTGCCTCTAATGTTCACTCTTATGTCATATAACTCCTTCATATAAACTACTTCTTGAAGACATATGAAAATGCATAAATTGTTTTGTTTAGGGTCAGCAATGGACCCATTCAACTCCACATCCATTTTAAAGTAGATTCTTTATTTAGATTGATAAATTTAGTTTCTGAACCAAATGAGTCAAACACGAGCTAAAATTAAACTCGTTAAATAAAAGAATCTAATTGAGCCAAATACAGTTTGACTTGTTAGGCTCATGAACAAACTCAACTATATATATATATATATATGTATGTATAATATATGTACACAATCATAAATTTTATACATATTAAATGATTATTATTCGAGTTGACAAGCTGAACCAATCGAGTTAATCAATTGGACTAAACATTTTCTAAACTCTTGACGAACAAAGCCTATTCGAGCCGATGAGTCGAATCGAATAGTTCGCGAACTTCAACTTCAATCGAACCTAATTAGACCTATAAATATAGATCGAATGACACCATAATATTCTACCATAAATCATATTCATTAACAAAGCAATATTAATTTCTAAATCTTCTTAATC
This sequence comes from Lupinus angustifolius, assembly GCF_001865875.1. Taxonomy (NCBI): domain Eukaryota; kingdom Viridiplantae; phylum Streptophyta; class Magnoliopsida; order Fabales; family Fabaceae; genus Lupinus; species Lupinus angustifolius. Next base: position 8,562,756 of record NC_032017.1, on the reverse strand, counting down.
ACTTCGCATATGATTTTTATGACTTTCCTCTACTTTAGTAGTATATATTTGATGGGCAAGATAAATTTATATGAGAATGAGAAAAGTAGTGTTTTAAACTGCGGCTACATTTGCGATTGTGGTCACAGTTACTGATGCGGTGTGCATTATTTTGTGATTAAAAATATTTTTATGAATTTAATGCAATCCAATATGGCCAAAATGTGGTCCGATGTGGCTGAAATGCGGCCTGATATGATCACATCATTATGATGCAGTCCACAATTTGAATTGATGAATATGGTGAATTCAACAATTAGATACAACATTAGAAGAAGGGTTAAGATCAAAATTTGCATCAAATTTATATATATGAGAAGAATTAATATTGCAAACACAATAAACTTACCACAAGTCCCTTGATTCTTAACGGCACTCACTGCTCCTTTTTTCCACCAATTTAAGGATGAAGGAGGCTCAATATATGGTATGTCATTCTCCTCAATGCTATTGTCTGTGGGTATGCCACCGTTGGTGGGCATCACTTGGTGGTTTAAGTAGGTTTCTTTAAACTCCTCCGGACTCCAATCAAAAAATTTATTTAAACCAAGTATGTGGCTTGAAGGTGAATTTCTCATTGCATTAGATTCTATGATATAGTTCAAATTGGATGTGAATATCACAAACTTCTTTGCCATTTCTTCATGGTCTTTGTAGACTCGTCCATTTTCTTTCTTCCAATCTTTGAATAGTTGGATAACTTCATCCTCTGATAGATGTTTGTCCAACTGCTTAATATGTATTAGTACTGATGAGTTGGGATAGTAAAACTTGAAGAGAGTTATGAATGTAGTACAGATAAAGAAAAAGAGAAATAGCTTGGGAGTATATGAAATCATTATTGTTCTAATGATTGATTGAGCAATGTTTGATATTCCTTCCTCTTCTTAAATTTAATGTATTTATAGGAAATGGATAACCAATATAACCAACTTGTTGAAAGTTTAATGTATTAACTTCCAAACTTTCCATCTCCATCTTCTGAATATTTTTAATGACTAATGAAATTTGAATGAGTTGGATGGATACTTTATGAAGATAACATTTCTACGAGTTGACTTAGGCTAAATTAAAAATATGAAATTATTTAGTTATAGTAATAGTTTTGTTCTTACATACTATTACTTTTGATACCCGAAATACTTCGTCATTCCATCACATAGACTTGTAATGTTATGAGATTGAATCTTGAGCCATAAAATCTAAACAATATAAAGAACTTGAGATAGTAGAGATACAATATTATGTTGGGTAAATAGAGACACTAGACAAAATATATTAGAAATGAATTGAAAGATAAAGTATTCAAATTATATAAAGTATAGAAATTGAGATAACTCATATTGGAACGTCTAGAATGACGTGGCCTATAAAATATGTATTGGGATGTTTTTGTTAGGGGAAAATTGAAGCGTTAATTTAATTTATTCCTTCTATTACAGGTGAATTGAACGTCCCTATGATTGATAGAGATATAATGACATTAAAAAAGTTTTAGATGATACAATTTCGAAAGATTTCAAAATTAACTCTTTATCAATATAGATGATATTGATATAATATTATGATATTGTTTGGTTCATGCAATCACATAGTCTAATAAAATTAAGGCTTTATTATTATGTTCTTTCATAATTTGTATATCATGTTTTGTATCTTATAATTTATCTATACCTCTTTGTCACATTTTATCTTCCTTGTTTACTAACATCAAATTTTGTTGGGTAGGGACATCATTAAAAGAGTGTAATATCTATATATTGATGGTGCAAAGATTTATACACACTCAGTGTATCATTTACCATTCGTTTGAATTACTTTTATCTAAGAGTCAATGGTGATTGAAAATGAATAGTAGATAATATAATAATAGTATAAAAAACTCTTACACTACCGTTCGATATTTCTGTATCTTTTATATCCTAACATATATATCTGTTATTAAAAGAGAAGTTCATTAGAGAAGAAAACACCAAGGGAATACATTTGTAATGGTCCAAATCTAAACACATGTTGGAACAATTTTTAATATAAGGAGCATTATATTTTAATATAAATTTACATCTCATCCAGAAGAATTACAAAAGCACATGCTATCATGCTTATAATTGATCAATATTCAATAGCATTATTTTTTAGTCTTATTTTTTATTGGGATTTACAAGCTATCATTCACAAAACAATAATAACCACATACATATTTCAAATATGTGGCATAGAATCCATGAGTATATAATAAAGACTTTCATCTGTAACAAACACTTAGTAATATATAATGAAGAATTTCATATCTAACAAACACTTAGTAATATATAATGAGGACTTTCATATGCTATTGACCCTAACAATAGATGAGTATCTGGTGAATAAAAAATACAGTTCACATATTTTTTAATCCTAATTGTGAGGTGTTCACATTTTGTCTTTCCACACATCTTTAAATATTTTCTTGCACAACAAAAAGAATTAATAGATAAAGAACAATGTACATTTGACAAGCCTGTGTATGGGACACTATTAAATGATAGTCATAGTTCAAAGGAACGACAATCAACTACACTCAATGGAACATAACAACCCTCAATGGAACATAAGTTGTTGTATCTCTACATTCAACAACACATGCTTTTTTGGGTATTGCTAATTTTATGATATACAAATTCAATATCATTCCATGAAGTGGACCTTGTTGATTTTCACATATTCAACAACCTTTTGTAGTGAACATTGTTGAATCGTGTGTATAGTGTTTTTGTATAGTAACTTTACGTGTAAATATAGAACAAGTACATTTTAAAATATCATTAATTCTATTATATATTAATTCCTAGATTATGTTTTCAATTATTTAGATATAAATATTGAAAAAGATGAACAAATTGTAAAAAAATTCTTTTTGCATTCTACTATATATTTAAACTAGTAGATTCTAATTTCTAATATTCTTAACACATTCTAATTAAAATATTATTCTAAAAATATTATTTCAACTTATACAACCTTGACACTGTTGCCAGTCTCGTAAATTTAGTACAATCATCATATAATGGTCTCTAAGCATCATTTATCAACTACTAAAACATCTCAGGACAATCTTGAAGATCCTCTTCGACAACATTTGTCATTTCGTCGAAACGATGGCCTTCATTTGAATGTGTTGATTTCTTTCATATGCATCTCAACACAATCCTTAATATTTCTTTTCAACTATTCCTTGTCCAATATGTATAACTCTGATCGATATCATGACACACTAAGTGAACTTTTCACTCGTTTGGTGTAACTCGGTTGGAGAACAACATTTTAAACAAGGATACACAACTCTATAAGGGGTTTCAACATTATCAATTGCAAAACTAATAAATGATTTCACTTCATCTTCATACTCTTTTGTCAATCGATTTGCACTCATCCATTTTTTATCAACACTTTCTGGACAAAATAGAACTTCATCTATTTTGTAGAAAGTAATTGGTAAAATGTATATTCATCCATTAAGCTCACCAAGAATAACAAATACATTCTTAAGGGAAACTATAACTCATGTAATAAGGTGAAAGATGAAACTTTAACTTAATACAAGTTAATGAGTGAACTCACTTTCAATTAATGTAATTAAAAAAGGAAAATATTTATAAGGAAAACTTACTTTCAATTCAGTGTTGAATGAGTGAATGATTTTGAGGGTGAATGAGTGAATGAGTTTCGAACTTGATGCTGAATGATTTTGAAGATGGTGATTTTGAGGTTGAATGCGATTTTCGTTGTTGAATGATTTTGAAGTTAAATAAGTAAATTATTTTCAGTGTTGAATGTTATTTTTGTGAAGAAGATCTGTACTCCTAACCTTGGCACAGTTTTGATGAAGACACCAATATCACCAAAAGAAGAAAAGAAAAAATACTTATGAAGACAAAGAAGATTAAAACTTCAAGATAATTAGATTAAGCCTCTATAGGTACTTCTATCCTAAAACTCTTACTTATGCAAAGTAGTAATGCTCAAACTATTTTTAAAGAATAATGAAACACTTTAAAAATACTTAACACAATTTTTGAAAAGATGTGTAACATGTTACTTCATTCAAGTAACAAGTTACATGTGAGAGAAAAAGAATTATCCAACTTAAAACTGCTCATAGTAATCCATTACTGCATTTGAGTAACAGATTACCAGTTTTACAAAAGTTGAGTAACCGATTACCCAAATGGTGTAATCGATTACTCAAATTCAAATTTAAAAATTAAGTGGACAGTATGTTTGGGTAATTGATTACCCAATGTCAGTAATCAATTACTGATGACTGTTGCATGAGATTTCAGATTTCAAATCGAAATGGTTTCACTCCAAACAACATCTCTTCACTCCAAACAACTCCTACACTTTCAGAAAGGCACATTGGGTGTTTGAAAAGCCTATATAAAGACTCTAACTCTCACAACATCAATACACAACTTTTATACAACTCTCATAAATTCTCTCACTGTTTTTCTGCACTTTTGCACCGAGTTCTTAAACTTTCAAAAGAAAATTTATTCTGAGTAATTGCTTCAAAAGTTTTAACAAATATATTGAGCATTATTACTAAGCATATAAAGAAAGTTGATTGAATTGCAAGTGATATAATATTTCATACTTGTAAAGGCAATCCAAAGCCATTGTTGTAATTCTTCATTCATTGCAAACAATCTTTCTTTCACAAGGTGTGAATAGAAAGGGGATAGAGTGATTTGGAAAAGTGTTTTCCAAGATATAAATATTAGTGAGTGTGTAAGGTACAGAGAGGTCTCGGGGTGAGATATTGTAATTACAACTCTTAATATTTAGTGGAAAATCTCTTGTGCTGCAAGAGTACTGGACGTAACCTGCAGTGGACAAGAAGGTGAACCAATATAAAATCCTTGTGTACTCTCCTTTCCATTTCCTCTTTAATTTATACTTGTTTATTTTCTGCAATATTATCCGCTGCACATTAACTCTTACATTTTGCAGAAAAAGTTACTATACTTTTAAGTCAACTAATTCACCCCCCTCTTAGTTGCAACCATGTTCTTACAATTGGCACCAGAGCTATATTTGAGTAAGATACTCTCAAAATCTGATCCTACATCAAGATGCCTCAAGATCATTCCTAGGAGAAGGGTCCAACATCAACCACCCTCCAAGCTTTGTTGGAGAATGCTATGACTTCTGGAAAATTAGAATGAGGATCGTTATTGAGTCTCAAGACTTAGACATATGGAACGCCATTGAATAAAGACCATATATACCCTTCATTGTTATCAACAATATAAGAGAAATAAAGCCAAAATCATCATGGAACGATGAAGACAAAAAAAGGTACAATATGATTTAAAAGCAAAGAACATTCTCACCTCTGCTCTTAGTATTGATGAATTCTTTAGAGTATCAAATTGTAAATATGCAAAAGAAATGTGGGATACTCTAGAGACCACACACGAAGGAATAGAGGAAGTAAAAAGATCAAGACTCAACACTCTTTCCCAGGAATACGAAATGTTTCGCATGAAGCCTAGAGAGAAGATTCTTGATCTACAAAAGAGGTTCACTCATCTTACCAATCACCTTCTTGCACTTGGCAAAGTTCTATCAAATAGTGACTTAAACTTAAAAGTTCTTAGATCACTCACCAGAATATGGAAACCAAAGGTAACTGCAATCTCTGAAAAGAAAAGTTTATCCAAAATTGGCTCTTTCGTTTGGTAAATTGCAGGAATACGAACTAGAACTTAGTCAACTTGATCAACACGAGGATCAAGAAAAGAAGAAGAAAAATATTTCTCTAAAGGCAAAAGTGGATAGATATGACTCATCTGGTGATGAATCAGAAAAAGATGATATGGAAGATATAAGTCTCTTCGTAAAGAAATGATGCCTCCACCTCAAGTCAAAACTTTACATGTTTTGAATGTGGCAAACCCGGTCACATGAAGACTGGACGAAGAATTATGTAAAGACTGGACGAAGAGCAGACATTGCTTTGGAAGACAATGATACAAGCTCTGCATCCGAAACAGAAAACGAAGAGCAAGCACATCTATTACTTATGGCATCTCATCATTCTGATGATGAAGAGGTAAACGACTCTAAAATATTTTCTTCTTCCGAACTTCAATATGTATTTAATGATTTACATGATGAATATGTTAACTTGTCAAAAATGTTTCTAAAACAAAAATCTGAATTAGATGCATTTAGAAACAAATCTTCTTCTTCCTCTTGTCAAAACTGTGTAACTCTTGAAAAGAAAGTATTAACATTAAGTCTCGAACTTAATAAACTAAACAAAAATGGTAAAATCTTAGAAAAAATTATCAATAATCAAAGATACTCAACATACCGAAGAGGTCTTGGCTATTCAAAAGCCATAGTTTCAAGAAACCAAGTGTCCAAAAGAAAATAAACTTTCAAAAGGAAAGTATCCATACATTTGAAAAATCTAGAACACACTTTCATCAACCCATATGTACATACTTTAAAATTTATGGGCATACACCAAACACATGCATGATTAGAAAATATGGTGTACCCCTAGGAAAATTTAAATGGATTGAGAAAGGTACTGACCATCTAGGATCCAAAGAATATTGAATACCTAACAAAACTTAATTTATTTTTTAGGAAAACATGAGAGCCGCCTGCAATTTATGGTACCTGGATAGGTTTTTGGTACCTGGATAGCGGCTGCTCAAAACACATGAGGGGCGATAAAAGTAAATTCTCTGTCCTTACTCCAAGGGACTAAGGATATGTCACATATGGTGACAACAACAAGGGAATAATTCTTGGAGTTGGTAGAATTGGAAAGCCACCATCAACAACTATAGAAGGTGTACTATATGTTGAAGGACTTAAAAATAACCTTCTAAGCATAAGTCAATTATGCGACAAAGGATTTCAAGTGGCGTTCTACCCAAATAAATGCATCATTGAAAGTAAGGATAATTCTAAAGTTATTGGTAAAAGAATAAATAATATATATATGATTGACATGGATTCTGCGTTTCCTATAACATGTTTAGTAGCAAATGATAGTCATGATGCATGGCTTTGACATAGAAGAATTGCTCACATCCACATGGAACATTTGAATAAACTTATTAAGAAAGATTTAGTTGTCGGTTTACCCAAAATGAAGTTTGTTAAAGACAAACTATGTAGTGCCTGTCAAATGAGTAAACAAACAAAACTTCTTTCAAACCAAAACACATGGTTTCTTCCGATAGACCATTACAATTACTTCATATGGATTTATTTGGTCCCTCAAGGACAAAAAGTTTTGGTGGAAATTATTATGCTCTAGTTATAGTGGACGATTTTTCTAGATATACCTAGACTCTCTTCTTAGTATTTCAATATGAAACTATAGCATTCAACATCGCTAATGTAAAGGAGCGCTATTATATATGGGATTTTCACACATTCAACAATGCTCCTTAAAATGAGCGTTGTTGAATGTTATAATTCCTAATTCTTAACAATTAACCGACACATGCAGTACCAACATCCACAAAACAGAAACACACATCCACAACATGTTCTAAAGCATGCTCAACACATAACAACTAAAACACATATCCTCAAAACCAAAACACATATGCAAGTACATTTAAAACAAAACAATAACAAATTCAACAAAGTAGAAAATACATTCATCAACAAAAAAATGTATATATAAACATTTAACAAAAATCCATTGAACAAAAATGGTATCTTTTCATTAATTTGATAATCTAAAATAGTACATTATATTCCCAAGTACATATGCTACAATCTATATATTGCTTGGATTAATTCTAAAACTAAGTACATAGTTTGACCAATGTTCCCTAAGCTAAGTGATTTGGTCATATGTATATTCTTCTACATCAAACTAGACCGATGCTAGCCATTGCTGCATCATCTCCTTTATGAAGAATAATGTATAATAGTTGCAATCTTTGTCTTTGGTTTGACAAGGGGTTTACAATTAAAATTAAATAAACATATAAGTATAACATTTACTTAAAATATGAATATTGCACATATATAATTGTTTGAGATGATTTGTGCCAATACCTTTATATGAGTTCATTTGATGTTGTTTGATATAGATTTAGAACGAACATGGGCTATATAAATTTACAGCCCCCTAAACAACAATAAATGTATTTAATTACTAAACAGAAAATGAAAGTGTATTAAAAATTAGAAAGTTTAAATAAGTAGTCCCCTTACCTAGTGAATATTTCCTTCATAGTGGGGTACTTATTCGAATCACCATGTTTCAAAGAATCCAAATGATATATTTGTTCTTCAAATTGATTGATGAAAATCAAAATTCAATGTTGCCTAACAAAACATTTGCATACGGTTAGGCCATAACATACTAAAGACAACTAAATTATGCTTATAAAGAAATGCTCACCCGATATTGAATGGTGCAAGAATAAATCTGCATCTTCTTTATGTTTGATGAGTATATAAACTATGTGTTGTGGCTGCCCCCTCCGTTCTTTTTTTTTTTTCATTGGGGTTACTCATCATCAAAAAGGTAAATTGTGGGGACAATAACATCATATTCTTTCTATCTTTCAAAATAAGATTGTCATGCAAGTACCTAACATATAATTAACACCATTGTTAGTTAATTATAACACCAATGATTAAATGCAAATGTGAGAAGTTAAGAAAACAAAATTTACCTCATATATACTCATATAATAGTGGAACTTATCCAATGATGTTTATATATTTCCTTAACTTCATCAATACCAGTGAATTTAACATTAGTATACCCAAAGACTCCATCGGGAATTGATACCATAAGTATAGATCCACCATCCATGTCCTATACATGTTTCACCAAGTGAGTATAAAACTTGATCTTCTTGGATGCTTCATCCCCCAAAGATCCTTTTGACTTAGATAATGGCTTACTAATGTTTTTGTTATGCTTAGACTTTACCACTTTGACCTTTTTTAGTACATGAATATGTTCTTCTATAGGAAGGGATGTCAATGAGCCATCTAACTCCTTTTCTTTGGGTCCAATGTGTTCATGTACCTGAAATTTTCAATACAAAATATATATCAATTAGTATAAAATATAATAAGAATAAGTATAACTTAAAGTTGAAAATCACACCTTAGGAGGATCTACAACCACAAGGTATATAGCCCCACCCATTATAAATGTATCCTCATTGAGAGGAATTGACAGTAATGCATCAACATCCACTGCAACATAAATCCCGACCTTCACATGATTGGGGGATATAGGTGCATTATGCAACATAGCATTTGGTAAGTTGTGCACTTTACCAATACCCATGAATCGCTTAGATGAGATATCCAAATATAAATGACAAGTATTGATTCCCTAAATATTAGTTAAAATATATAGTTTTAGGAATATAATTAAACTAAAGAGCAAGTAAATGAAAACAAGTCAATTAAATTACCTCAGGAATATTGTGAGTAGCTTGTGTGCAACTCTCATCAATGCTAGGACCATTGTCTTGTTGATGCCACTCAAGTTCTTTCTTTTTCATTGAACTTTCAAATTCGTTGAACAGTTTCATGAGGGTATCCAACAGGTTCTTCATCCATTCAACTGATAACTTCACGTTCGTATTCCTAGCACAAATGACTTTCTTCATCGAAGTCGTTATACGTGAAGTACGTTTTTGACTTTCTAGATAGCATCACAACTAGTGTGAGAATCCATTGTTGAAGTTTTTCTGAGTGTAAGAGAGTTTTTTCTTGAACAAGTTTGAGAGTATAGAAAGAAATGAATCAGGTTTTGAGTTTTAAACATCAAGTAACATTCAACAACGCTCATTGTAAAGAGCATTGTTGACGACTCATATTTAACAACTTTCATTCAAGTGAGTGTTGTTGAATGTCTGGTGTTGACATTCAACAGTGCTCATTACAACAGGCGTTGTTGAATATTTTACCGCCTACAACATTTAACAACGCACTTTAAAGCAAACACTGTTACATGTAATAGGCGGTAAAACGTTCAACAACATTCGTAGTGAGCATTGTTAATTATATTTTTTGAATAAATAAATTAGACATTTTATGCTTACAAATATATGTCAATATTCATTTTCTTTTTTCTTTAAAAGTATGGTAAATCTTGAAAGATCACGAGTTTCAATAACACTCACTATAAAGAGCGTCATTGAATCGACGCAAATCAATAACGCTTTCTTAAATGAGCATTGTTGAATCTTTGAGGCAAATATTCAACATTGCTCGTTATAGAAAGTGATGTTGATTGTTTATCCGCTTATTATATTTAACCACGATTGCTTAAAAGAGTGATGTTGATTCTCTTCCATCTTGTATTTATCAACGTCGTACATACAAGCAATGTTGAATGACTGTTATTAAATCCGAATTTTTGGGTAGTGATAGATGTGAAGATTGAAGCTGCTAGCACTCAACGTTTCAACCCACTAACTCTGCAATTGGTTAAGCTGTTAAAACAATGGGTGGAGTTTAATTTAACTTATCCCTAATAATAATATGATTTTTAACATTTAATTACAAACATTTCATTTGCATGATTTTCTTTGTAAATTAACAAAAGCTAGAAAGTGGGGGAGAATATTATGGTTTGCTTCCACATGGTTGATTTGACTCTTATTTATGTTAATATTATGAATTTGATTTAAGTTAAATCTTGAACCTGTTTCTGTTATGATATTGGTCAAAATTCTTTGGTTTTTGCTGGGTGATGTATGGATCATTGGCCTTGCACTAATAGTACTTGTACCCGTAACCATTTTTTATTGTGTTCATTTTATAAATTGGTAGGCACCCGTTGTGCCTTTCTATTGAATAATTTTTTATGAAAAAATTACTTTGTTAGTCTGATAAAAAAAATTGGGGAAACTAAAATAGCTTAACTTAATTTTTTTAATTATGTTATTTAATTCATGAAAATTTGTAATTGAGATCCTTCACTCATTTCCAGTACGGATCCGCAAATTTGAATTCTCTGGAAAGTCCATACATGAACCTATTCGAATTTTAACAAAAACTTAAAACAATCTCGAAAAACTTAGTTAATTTTTTGTGATAAAACTATTAGATTAGTTCTTTTAGTTGTTCTATATTTTTCATGTTGACTCTGATTTATTCAAATATATCCTTTAAGTTAAAGGATCTTTATTCGATTATATACTTTATTTAGTAGCATAAAAAAATAATACAATAGATTTATAATATCTTGATAATAAACTCAATCAATATGTGTTATTACATATAGCAGATTTAATCTAAAGTATCAAAACTTGTGTTATAAGGTCACATTAATGTATACGCACGGTCTCATAGAGGAGTTAATGTGTACTTCATTAAAGGCAAAGATTAAAAAGATAAAATAATTAAAGCAAAAGAATAATAGCAATTCGGATGTTTCTCATATTTTCAAGCGCTTACTTATAGCAATTTGGAAATTTTAAGTCCTTCAATTTGCAATGATAGCAATTGTCTCTAATAAAAATAAGAATAATATTCAAACTTTACCACTCTAAGGTCCCATGACTTTTAGTGCACAACAATTGAAACTACATTCAGCTATATAATGCTTAAGTTAAAAAATGAAAAAAACATGTTCCTTAATTCAAATGTTTTAGCATAATCAAGCAACATAAGACAAAGATTATAGATGACTTAAGTGTCTTGGCTTTCGGGATAACTTGTTACTCAGTCTCAGTAACTTGTTTCTTATTGTTACATATTTCCAGTAATTTGTTACTCAAGTTTAATAACTTGTTACTCGCGTAAAGTAACTTTTTACTTATCATATTGAAAATTAATTTCTTTTAACTCTAAATTTCCAATTGATTTCAAAAATGGTTTTCATCTTGAACATTATGACTAAATATATGTAAAAAATTAACGATAGAAGTACCTAACTTAGAAAACTTATATAATCTAGAATCATCGAAGCTTTGTCTTCTATGTAGTCTAGGTCTTCTTCATATTTCCTTTTCTTGGTGTCTTCATCAATATCATGTCAAAATCAGGTGCAAGATCTTCTTCACACTATTGAATTTAACTATTATAAAATTAACATCATATAATGAAGTACACATTGTTGATTGTAGAGATTCAACAATGTCTACTTTGTTGAACGTTGTTAAAAATGCGTTGTTAAAAGACAAATGTGGCATAGTGTGAATTTGTGCAAAAATATTATATTATGTTTTAAGGGTTTATAATATTATTTGTTGATGTAAATAATTTTTCTTATTGCTTTTTAGTGCTTTGATTCGTGTACTTTTTCTTCTTCTATTGCTGCTAACAAAAGAATTAGACTCCATTCACATGTGGAAATCATGGAACCACTGAGGAGAATATAATGATAAATAGGCACAACCAAATGTAGTAATTTGACGTTGTAGGGTGATTCGCGTTGGAATGTACCCTAAAAGAGAAAATACATATTGAACTCGAATGCAATAGAAAATGGGATTAAAATAAAAATATATTAAATCATAGCAACCAGTTTGTCGTACAAGTGAGTTTTATATCTACAATGATTTCATATCGATCTACTCACCAAATTTATTTTATAAATGGTCATCTCATCAAAGTTATGTATTAGGAGTCTCACATTAAGTAGAATAATAAATTTAATGTGATGCTTTAATTATGAGACTCTCCCACCTAATAAATTAGTCTTTTGGGTTGAGCTCTCCTCGTATGTTTAAGTCCTGTCATTAAGGCATAACCCTTTCATGTTAACTATCTTTTTTACAAATTTATTATTCGATTGCTCAATATGTTTACCAACTACCAACTGAAGAAAAATAATTATATATACATATATATATATATATAATTGGGTCAAGAAATAAAGTGATTATTTGAGATCGGCATCATGAATAGATGCAATATTATTATAATTATTTTTCTAATAATGACATTACATAAGTTACTTTCCAGTAAAAATGACCTCCTTATTCTTGTCACATTCAGTAATCTTATATTCCTCCTCAACTTCTATTTTGTTCAAATCATTATCCATGTAAATAAGCACCTCTCTAAGGTGTTGTTCTTTCAAAAGTTTAGTTGTAGGATCTTCAATCATCGTACATTTCAGAGATACATCAGTGTTATTGAATGCTGCCTTAAATGCAGCTATAAGTGTATCAAAACTATACTCTTTCCCAGGGATAATTGGCACTTTTTGTTGACCTAATATGTAATAATAAAAACAAGCAATTCATCAGTTAATTAGACAACAATGTTAATAATAATAATAAATGCAACAACCAATGGGTCGATTATAATAAATTATTGTGTGAATCAACAATTTGATAATAATGTGTAAATGAATAAGTAAAAAAGGAGTCTTACTAAGTGGATTGAGTACATCTTGAACCTTATACTTGAAGTAGGCATCCACTGTTTTGCTGAAATATTCTTCAACATTGAGTGAAATATTGGCATCTTTCTTAGCACAAGTTCCATGATGTTTCCACTCTCCACTCCATAATTTGTATTTGGTCTTTTGCAAACTTATCCAATATTGATTTATATTATTAAAAAGGTCAGGATTCCATTTGTTCTTTATGTCTTTCTCATTAGGTGGAAAAGTATATGTAGAGTTGCAATCTCTAGGCTGATCTTTATGACGTGTACTAGGCCACAAGCCGTGTACAGAAAAGAAGTTAGGTATTGGCTGAACTGTGCAATTCACATTAATACAAACTCCCTTAGGCCAAAACACTGCCAATGCTAGAAAATCATTTTGACTTTTGTTTTTCTTGATCTCTTTCTTTAGTAAGATATGTTTTATGGGAAAGATAAATTTATATGAGAATGAGAGAAGTGAATATGGATACAAGATTAGAAGAGTGGTAAGGATACAAATTTATATACATGAGAATAATTGATCTTGTAAATATAACAAACTTACCAAAAGACCATTGATTCTTAATTGCACTCACAACTCCTTTTACTCTCAAATCAATGGGCGAATGAAGCGCAATATAAGGTAAGTCATTCAGCTCAATGTCATTGTCTGTCGGTATCTCTAGGTTTAAGTAGGTTTCTTTAAACTCTTCTGGACTCCAATCAGAAAATTTGTTCAAACCAAGTATGTGGCTTGAAGGTGAATTTATTCTTGCATTGGATTCTATGATATAGTTCAAATTAGATATGAATATCGCAAACTTCTGTGCCATTTCTTCATTATCTTTGTAAACTCGTCCATTTTCTTTCTTCCAATCTTTGAATGTTGAATAACTTCATCCTCTGATAGATTTTTGTCTAGCTGCTTAATATGGATTAGTGCTGATGGGTTGGGATAGTAGAACTTGAAGAGTGTTATAAATGTAGTGCAGATGAAGAAAATGAGAAATAACTTGGGAGTATATGAAATCATTATTATTCTAATGATTAATTTAGTTAATACCCAATGTTTGATATGCGTTCCTCTTCATAAGTTTCATGTATTTATAGGAAGTGAATGATGAATATAAGCAAGTAGTTGATATATTAACTTTGAAACTTGCCATCTGTATGTTTTGAATAATTTTTAATGACTATTAAAAGTTTAAATGGGTTGGACGGATACTTTGTCAAGATAACAGTTCTAAGGGTTGACTAAGGGTAAATTAAAAATCTAAAATTATTTACATATTCACTCATGAAGCACTCCCCTAATTTCATGAAGGTTATGATAAATTTTTACTACATGACTATAAGACCTGTAATGTTATATAAGACCGGATGTTTAGTAATAAAATGTTAGTTAGAGAATAAACTCTAGATAATAGAGATGATGATGTTATATTGGATGAGTAACACACTAGACAAAATATGATTGGAAATGAATACATTAGGAACAAATTTGAAGTAACTCATATTATCGAAATGATGGTAGAGTTACACCTCATGTGATTTAGACATGTGTGTGTGAGACAGGTAGAAGCCCCCGTAAATAAGAGTATATCAAATGGAGGCTAGTCTAATCCCTAGCAGAAGAAGGAGGCCAAGAAAAATTACATGAAGAATGATTAAGAAGAACTTAGAGATCAATAATTTATCAATGAATCTGATTTATGATAAACTATTAGATCCTTAGTTATCATACTAGGCCATATATCAAAGGTTCAATTATTATGACTGAACATGTACACACTTTGAGAAATCCTTATAGATAAGATAAACTAAGTTGATACTTTTTTGTTATATCAAAAAAAGTTAAGTAGCCGAAGTGGGCATGTTATATTTTTTAATTCAAAATAATAAGTAATGTTAATAAGTGCATTGCCAGTGTGTTTCAGGATAGAGAAAATGTAAAAATGACATTTTGAGAGATATTTAACTAGATTTTTAAAATTAATTATATTCTTTCATAAAACTAAAGCATGCTTATTCATAATGGAAATATGAAATATAATACTTCCAAACGCTATACAAATATTTATTCTATACCCAGGGATAAAGTGTGATGATACATTTTTATCTGTAGCTAAGATGCATCACTTCGTATATAATCATTTTCAACAAAACCAGGTACGATCTGGAATCAATTTTAGAAACCTATAAACAAAAAATTCCTTTTAATCTTACGCACACAATTATTTTTCCACACCCCTTATGGATTCTTTGAAATGTGCAGTAAACAGAGTCTAATTTGTACAAGAAACTTGAAGTGTTTGATTCAAATCTAATTTTTCTCCTACCCTTCAAAAAGTAAAAAAATATGTCTATAAAAAATATTTGATTTCCCTTTGACTTTATTGAAGTATTTTTGAATGCATACATAGATAAATTATTCAAATTATAGAAAGTAGAGAAATGGCGATAACTTATAATATTGGAGCGTCTAGAATTTCCTCGCCCATAAAATACGTATTTGGGAAAATTTGAAGACTCTCATACATTCTTGTGTTACTATTTGTGGAAGACTTTTCATTGGTCAATTTAATTTATTTCTTCTATTATAGCTGAATTGGACGTCCATATATGTGATAGAGATATAATGAGATCAAGAAAAATTATGTATAATACAATTATAAAGGATTGGGAGATTTTCTCTATTTGTGATATAATATTATGATATCTAATAAAATTAAGGTTTAGTTATTTTGTTCTTTCATAATTTAAATATCATAATATGAATCTTATAATTTATCTCTACCTTTCAATCACATTATATCCTCCTTGTTTACAAATATTTAATTTTTTATTGGGTAGGCACATAATTAAAAATAAGAAAATAATAGCCTATATTACCATTGACCTTCTTTTTAACATTTTACTTTCATATTGCATCCACTATTCAAATGATGTATGAATACGTTCTCTGTGATTCATTTATTGGGTTCAATACATTTAGTTGAAGATTTTATTGGGTTGAATGCATTAGATTGATTGAAGATTTTATTTATCTTTGAAAATAATATTCAAGTTGAAGGTATAGCTTTGGATTAATAGCGTTGGTGTAGCAAAAACACATAGCATTCACCATAAGCAAACAATCCAATAAAGTACATATAATAAATAAAATAAAAGAAATAAGAGAATTAAGTAATAAAGTTTGACCAATTGTACCTACATCTCAAGAGTGTTGAGCGACTATTAAGATATTATTAGAAAATAAAGATTACAAACTCTATCCTACCCATGAGCCTAAGTATTTATGTTGTGTTTCTAATTGGTGTTTCTATTTGGTACACATAATAACAAGGATCTAAATCTAATATATAATACTCATACTCTAATATATATTCTAATAACATATTTAATACTTCTATTTAATGCATATATTAGCATTCATATAATAACATATTTCAAACATCAAAAAAAAAATGGACAAGTTTTGTTATACTCTAATTAGATTTCCAATCCTCCCGAATGTCTTTTAAATTTTTAGCAAGCCTCGTATCTTCCTTGATTTCTCTCCTAACTTGATATGTATTTAATAATATTATTTTCTCTTCTGATAAAAAGAATGTTTTTCTTTTGCAAACCTTGACATTTTGCTGATCCAATTTTTTTTTTTTGTAATTGAAAGATAAATTTTCATTTTTAAGAAAGAAGATATCAAAGAGAATTGATATAGTGGTTAGATAAAATTACACCATTTGTTAGTTGTTGTGCGTTATTCATTTTCTATAATTGATTTTTTAAATAATCAACTAATTAACGTAAACATCAAATTGAATACTAGACTCATTTTCTATGAAAGATGGTATTCTTTCATATCCTAACATATATATTTGTTATTAAAAGATAAGTTAACATTAGGCATTTGAATGTGAGGGAAGAAAAACACCAAAGGAATACATTTGTAATGGTCCGAATCTAAAAACATTATATTTTAATATAAATTTACATCTCATCAAGAAGAATTACAAAAGCACATGCTACCATGCTTATAATTGATCAATATTGAATAGCATTATTTTTTAGAGTCTTATTGGATTTACAAGCTATCACTGACAAAACAATAATAACAGATATATATTTCAAACAAGTGGCATAGAATTGATGAGTATATAAGGAAGACTTTCATCTGTAACAAACACTTGGTAATATTTATTAAAGACTTTCTTTTGTAACAAACACTTAGTAATATATAATGAGGACTTTCATATGCTATTGACCCTAACAATCGATGATTATCTGGTGAATAAAAAATACACTACACATATTTTTTTAATCCTAATTGTGAGGTGTTCACATGTTGTCTTCCCACAACTTCAAATATTTTCTTGCACAACAAAAATAACTAATAGATGATGACACTATATTTGAATTGTCTTTTAACAATATACATTTAACCATACATGGGTAAGGAACGCTATTAAATAATAGGTAGAATTCAAGGGAATAATAATAAAAAACCATCTGGAACATAAGTTGCCGTATCTCTACATTCAACAATACATGCTTCACTAAGTTTTGTTTATTCTCACGAATTCAACAACCCTTTTGTAGTGAGTGATGTTGAATCACATATATAATAATTTTGTATAGCAACTTTATATGTAAATTTAGGATAAGTGTATTAGAAAATATTATTAATTTTATTATATATATATTAATTCCTCCTAGATTCTATGATATAAATATTGAAAAAATGAACTATGAAATTTGCTTTTGCATTCTACTATATATTTAAACTAGTAGGTTCTAATTAATTTTTTTTTATATTCTTAACATATACTAATTAAAATATTATTCTAACAATATTATCATTAAAATATTCTTGTAATATTCAACCAAGAATTTGAAACAATATCTCATTAGGGAGGAGCTCTGCTAGGGCATCGGGCATGAACTAAGCTACTGACAAACTCCAACAATCTTGGAATGAACTCCAACATTCTCGGAAACACAATGATGAAGAGCTCCAACAATGTTGGAACCACAATGATGAAATCTCTAACTCACAAGACAACTATTCCTTGGTCTTGCCTGGCTAATCTGGGCGAATCAGTTGAGGCAAGGGTAAATAAGGTTCCAGTTCCAACAACCTCAGAAGTTCACAAGAACAAATCCTTTGCTCAAGCTCTCAAGGCAATATGTGACATCTCCATCTCCCAACTGCCTCAACCATGTATCAAGGGAGATGCTATTGCTATTAAGATACCAGAAGAGGAGTATCAAGCGGGTCTTCAAAGGTGCAAAACACACCTTCATGGCAGGATCATTTTATCCAAAGGAGACTCGCCTCTTAAGTTCCCTGAACTGAGAGCAAAGCTTCAATCTCTCTGGACAATGATTGGTACATGGAGTATGATATCGCTAGGTCGAGGGTTCTATGATTTTTCATTTGCTTCGGTTGAGGATATGAGATCAATTTGTGCGGTGGGGTCTTGGAGCTTGAAACCAGGATTCCTGAGGCTTTCTCTATGGTCCCTTGACTTCAACCCAAGTCTTCAGAAGGTGTCTCACTCGCAATGTTGGGTCAGGATCTTGGGTTTGCCACTTGAATATTGGAGTGCCAGGATCTTGTTCTCTATTGCTGGGGGTCTGGGTGTTCCAATATCTCTGGATGAGGCAACTTCTAGTAGATCCTTTGGGCACTTTGCAAGAATATTGGTGGATGTTGACCTCAAAGGTACCCTGCCTAGTCAAATTTTGGTGGAAAGAGAAGGCTTTGCTTTCTTTGTTCACATTGAATATGAACACCTCCCTGATTTCTGTTCAGGGTGTCAATCTATTGGCCATACGATCTCAAACTGCAGAAGAAATAAGGATGCATGAGTAGATCCCTCCAGGTCCAAGAAAGATACTTATCTGGGAAAAATCCCTAGGACAATAACAGACAAGGGCCCTGCTTCAAACACTGGTTGCAAGGTTAGCACTCCTATCCATAGAGGTGACTTTGTGCCTGATAAGCTGAAGGAAGTGGCTAAGGACAATCAGAGCAATGATATGATAATTGAACTAGAATTTGAGAACAATGTCAACCTTCAACTGGAAAAAGTGCAAGAGGAGGGTATTCCTCAGACTGATGAGGCAAAAGACCTTGATAGATCATCAGATGAAGATTCTAGGGACACAAGAGTGGAAGACTCTATGGAGAATGAGGTCCCTAACACTCAACTAATACCAGAGGAAAGTTTCATAATCCAACAACATGTACAGATGAGCAATGTTGTGGCTGCAAAAGAGGCTAGAATTGTTGGAAGACTATGGGCTGATGAGGAGGAGGATATCATTGAGGACTTGGAGGATAGTAACACAACTAAAGCTATAACTAAGGAGGGGATATATACCAAAGTTCTGTCCAAGTCTCAAAAGAAAAAATTGAGACAGAAGCAAAGCCAAGAAAAGGTTCATTTTACCCGTAGGGGTGGCTACCTAAATGTTTCCAAATGAAAGTGATTTATTGGAACAGTAGAGGAATGAGAAATTCCAAAACTAGATTAGTTTTCAAAAGCTTTGCTCTATCAATAAGCCAAATGTTGTTTTCATCTCTGAGCCCATGATTGCTTTGAATAAAATAAATCCTTTGTATTGGTCTTCTTTGAATTTGAAGCATTTTATTGAGAATGATAGGGGTAGCTTGCTTCCTAATCTTTGGGGTGCTTGTCGTGATGGTATCAATCCTCAAGTCATTTCCAACTCATCTCAGCAAATATCCATATCCCTGTTGCAAGATCGTCATCAGGTTTTCATCTATGCAGTTTATGCTCACACAAACTACCTGATGAGAAGAGTCTTTTGGACTTATATATTAACTCTAATTTCAGCTAATCAGGGGCCTTGGTGTTGCATTGGGGACTTTAACTCTATTCTGGGAGCCAATGAGTGCAAAGGTGCTTACCTGCCTAATAGAACTACTTGTGAGGACTTTAAGAATTTCTCTGCTGATGGTAGGCTGCATCATATCCTGACTAGAAAAGCTGAGTTCACGTGGTCTAATAGAAGGAGAGGTTTGGCTCACACTCAAAAAATACTAGATAGAATAATGTGCAATGACACTTGGATGCAAAATTGGCAACAAACTTATTGTTGCACTTTGACTAGATCTGCCTCTGATCATCACCCTCTTCTGCTTGGTTTCTCAAATGCGGTTTCAAGGAACCAAGCTCAGTTCAGGTTCCATAGAATGTGGCTGAAGCATGAGTGTCTCAGAGGGGTAATTGAAACTCACTGGGCTAATAAGGTGGTGGGATGCCCTATGTATATCCTATCTACCAAGCTCAAGGGCCTCAAGATCATCCTTAAAACTTGGAACAAGGAGGTTTTTGGAAACATTCATATCAGGGTTAAGGAGGCTCTCTCCCAAGTTGAGAGGTTACAACAGAGAATCACCACTGAGGGACATTATGATAATCTGATGACCCAAGAGGATCAGGCTCAAAATGATTTGATGATTGCTTTAGCTGCTGAGGAGTTATGGAAAGAGAAGTCCTGATTAAATTGGAAAATTAGTGGTGATAGGAACACTAGCTACTTCCATAACATTGCCAAGATCAGGTATGCCACCAAATCTTTGTGTATGCTTAGACAAGGTGATGACACTCTACTTGATAGGCAGGAGATTGATAATCATATTTTGGACTACTTCAAAAAACTGTATGCCTCTGATAATGTAACTCAACCTAGCAATCTCATTGAATCTGTTATTCCTAAGTTGGTTTCTGAGGAGGACAACTCTATGCTTTCTAAGATTCATTTGGAGGAGGAGATCAAGGGTGCTATTTTTGCCATGAATGGGGAGGGTGCTCTTGACCCTGATGGTTTGGGGGTTGCTTCTTTTAAAATTTTTGGGACATAGTTGGGAAAGATGTTTGTCAATTTGTGAAGCAGTTTTTCAATCAAGGTTGGATTCTTCCTAACCTCAACTCTAACAACCTTTTTCTAATTCCTAAATTCCTCTCTGATGATAAAATGGAGGACTTTAGGCCAATTACTCTTGCAAATTTCCAATTCAAAATAATCACCGAAGTCTTGGCTGACAGGCTTGCTAAAATTGCTCCTAAAATCATATCCAAGCAGCAAAGAGGCTTCATGAAAGATAGGCACATACATGATTGCATATGTATTTCCTCTGAGGCAATTAATCTTCTTGATCATAAAAATCTTGGTGGAAATTTAGCAATCAAGCTTGATGTCAAGAAGGCCTTTGATACTATAGATTGGAAGTTCCTTAAGGATACTCTTCATGCATTTGGGTTTGCTAGCTCTTTCATTCACTGGATTGATGTCATCCTAAAGTCTGCTAGACTCTCTATCTCTGTGAATGGTAATTCTGTTGGGTTCTTTAATTGCAAAAGAGGTGTTAGGCAAGGGGATCCCTTATCCCCTCTTCTGTTCTGTTTGGCTGAAGATGTGATAAGCAGAGGGTTATCTAAGTTGCTGGATAATGGGAAATTTAGATCAATTGTTGGGCCTAGAATTGCAGCCCCTAGTCATGTTTTGTATGCGGATGATATTCTGCTTTTCTGTAGAGGAATCAAAAGAGAGTTGTCAGCCATCAAGGACCTATTTAATGACTATGCCAAAGTTTCAGGTCAATGCTTAAACCTTAACAAGTGTAAGTTCTTCTCTACTCAAGCTACTCCTAGGAAAATTAGCAAATTAACTGCCTGGCTGGGTTTTGGAGTTGGGAGTTTGCCTTTCAACTATCTAAGGGTACCTATGTTCAAAGGTAAACCTAAATCTATTCATCTTCAGCCCATAGCAGACAAAATCATCAATAAGTTGGCCAGGTGGAAAAGTTCTTGTCTCTCAATTATGAGCAGAGTGGAGCTTGTGAAATCTATAATTCATAGTATGCTACTCTATAGTTTTCACATCTATAGCTGGCTTGTCAATTTGCTTAAAAAGCTGGATTGTTGCATAAGGAATTTCATTTGGTCTGGAGATACTAAGGTCAAGAAGCTAGTCATAGTTGCTTGACACAAAGTCTGCTGCCCCATCAAAGAGGGTGGGCTTGGGATAAGATCAATCAAGTTGTTAAATCAGGCAGCAATGTTAAAGTTGGCTTGGGAAATGAACTCCTCCTCACATGAATGGGCTAACTACTATAGAGCTAGATTCTACAGGAACAAAGAGCCTAAGACTTCCTATATAAAGTCTTCAATTTGGCCTTGTATAAAGAAGCATTGACATGTCTCATTGGAGAACTCAATTTGGTTAGTGGGCAATGGGAGCAGCATAAGATATTGGAGGGACAACTGGTTGGGTAAATCCTTAGTTGACCTCATAGGCATTCCCAATCAGATATCCTCTGTTCTTTTGGCCAAGATCCCTGACTTCATTACTGACTCTGCTTGGATAATCCCATCCTGGATGAGTAGGATCCACCCTGAAGTTTGTCAGAGAATTTTGAGAACCCTTATCCCTGCTTCTCACTTGCCTGATAAGTTAGCTTGGCAGCATACAAGTGATGGGATTCTAAACTCAAAAGAGGCTTAAAACTACATCAAGCCTGCTCAAGTTCAGGACCACCTGTGTAACTCAATCTGGTCTACCTCTATTCCTCCATCTAAGTCTTTTGTCACTTGGAGGCTATTGAAGAATAGAATGCCAACTGATGATAATTTGAAGACGAGGGGATTGGCTTTGCCTTCTATTTGCAACCTCTATTGGTCCACTGAGGAGTCCTCTGTTCATCTCTTCTTCAACTATACTTTTGCTAAGCGCATTTGGAATTGGTTGAGCACTCAATTAGGGTATCCCATTGATCATGCCTCTACCAAAAGCCTCTTGTCCATTTCCACTAGTTGGAGTCCTCAATTGAAGCAGATGTTAATCTCTGAAATTGTCAACTCAATTGATGTCATTTGGCACTGTAGAAATAAGTCCAGATTTGATAATATGAATATCAACTCTGCTCAAGCAATTTAGGTGATCAAACTGAACACTTCCTTCACGGGTAACTTCTCCAAACTCTCTGGCAAGCCTTCCTTGCTGGAATTCTCCATACTAAGAGCTTTCCAAGTTAATGCTAAGTACAACAAGGCCCCTGATATTTCTGAGGTCAATTGGGCTATGCCCTTGATGGGTTGGGTGAAGATCAACACCGATGGTGCGGCTAAGGGGTCCTTGAGGCATGCAGGGGGGTGCAATTTTCAGGGATGGTAAGGGGATGTGTTTGGGATGTTTTGCTTCATACTATAGTATTCAAGATTCTCTCTTTGCTGAAGTTCTTGCTGCAATTACAGCAGTCCAAATTGCTCACTCAAAAGGTTGGTACCTAATTTGGTTGGAGTGTGACTCAACCTCGGTTGTGGACATTTTCAAGGGAAACAAGACGGTTCCTTGGAAGCTAAGCAACCTCATGAACAAGTGCAAGCAACTAATGTTGGATATGCAAGTGAAAGTGTCCCATATATTTAGGGAAGGCAATGCTTGTGCGGATAGGTTGGCTAATTTTGGTGTGAATTGTAGATTTGACTATTGGTGGGATCACCCACCTTCCTTCTTGTTGTTTGAATTTCATAGAAATTTGTTGTTACTTCCTAACTATAGGATTAGGGGTATGTAATGGTTTCTTATCCTATTAATCTATTTTCGGGTGAATTTGCACCCTTGTTTTTAAAAAAAAATATTCAACCGATATAGTTTTTACATTATATAATTTAATTAAACAAAATTTATATATGGACTTTTTCTAAGAACAAACATATTTATGTTTGTGAATATATAGTTTTTTATTCAAATAAAAGAATCAATAACGTATTTTGTAGTGAGTGTTGTTGAATATAAAGATTTAATACTATTTATAGTGAGTGCTATTAAATGTTTGACCCAATAACTTAGAGTAGAAGATAAAGTTAAAAATAAACAAAATGAAAAAAATAATAATAAAACTAATAGAGAATGATTTTTTTACAACTCATAAGGCAACAAGACACAGAAAACTTTGGTCAAATATAATCTCATAAATGTTCTCTATTATAATTTCATAAGCAACGGTATAAAGACCATGCTCTAAGACTAAATAAAAGTAATTGTAAAAATAACCATTGTCTATTCCTTTTCAAGAACGACTTAAAACCGTTGTACTATATAAATGTACAAAATTAATATATAAGAGAACAATATAAAAAACCATTGTCTATTCTACTCTACGACCACGGTTTTGAAACTGTTGCAAATTGAGACGTTGTCATAGGCAAAAAAGATTTTTGCAAAAAATAATATTGAATCTACACTTTCAATAATGCTCACTACAATATGGCCTTCTTCTTCTATTGACCTTACCATTTTCCTTCAAACACAAACCTTCTAATAACCCTAATCTTCTTATTGTGAACCTTCTTCTCCTGTTGCAGCCATTAGTGTCACCTTCAATATTGAAGACTAAATTTTTTTGAGAAACTGTTCATCTAGAAAGTTGTTGATATTATTGAATATTGAAACAGAAAATCTCACCCACTTTCCTCTTCACACTCTCGTTCAATTAGAACCAAAGAGTCAGAAAACCTTCCACAACATTGACCTTTTATGACATTCACCCTCACTGACCTCCCACGACAATCAACATCTGGTCTTCCCATGAAATTCAACAAAATATGAGTCTTCTGCGAGTTTTTCGCATGTATATTTTTTTTGTTACTATCACCAATTTTCAACTATAGGAAGTGCCTCTGAATGACATATAAGTTCGTTGGACATGTAGAAAGTTTGAAAATAATTAGGGGGTGACATGAATAAAATGCCTAGGTTACTTAATGAAATTATGTTTTTATTAGGGTTCCAAAGTATGACAAACAACATTTATCTTAAATTTATTTGTTGCATGTCAACAATGAAATCTCAAGTGGTGATGATACTACCTCGAGTAAAAAAAGTACATATGGGATGATCGTTATGAAAAAAGTGATTAGTGCAAGAAGTAAGAATGTTAAAACCATGTCTTCATTGTGAAATTCTAGATTTAATTTTTTATTTCTTTAAATACTTGATATTGAAATAACTTTTCCCTATGCTTCAATTTTGATATATTATTGTTGAACCTATAATCTCATGATTGGTTTCATCTACACTTTAATCTTGTGAAATCTCTAATTTCAAAATTATTTTCTCTTAGTGTCATATAATCCCCCATTTCAATGTAATTTGGATGGGAAGGAGTATCATTGCCAAAATTGAAGAGAAGCTAATAACTCTCCAGGCTATCTATTGGAGAATGGAGCTTCTACTTTTCTATTTATTTTATAATTTTTTATTTATGTACCCAAAATTCCTAATTCAATAACTATTTTCTTTTACAATTGTTTTTTATTTGTTTGTTTGTGAAATCCCTAATCCATTACATATTGTTGTGAAATCTATCATTTCTAAGTTAAATTATTTTTGGAAAGATTGGATTTTTTTAGGGCCTATTCACACACTTGAAAGTGTCGTGAGATTTGAGGTTTTGTCCAACTATATTTGATTAGTGATTTAGCATCTTGAGCTTGTTTGTTGAATTTGGTATAATAAAAATGCATTGGAACTAAGACGACTAACTCAAATAATTTTTGTTGAAATAAAAATTGATAAAACCATGACTAAAATACTTAATGGGCTATCTTCGATTATTATGCATGCATGAAATTAATGTTGTTGGAGTATGAGAAAATGGAAAGATAAAGTGATAGAAAGATCATTGTGGATTTGGATAAGAGCAGCAATGATATTGGTTCATCAAGAAGCCTTGAGTCATTGTTTATGTGGGACAATCTAGTGAGGTTCAGGTCTTATAACCCAGATGACCATGATATATGAAGAAGATCTTGATCCTGACCTTGGTCAGGTTTTAATGAAAACACCAAAATCACAAACAGAAGAAAAATGGATGAAGACCTTGAAGACTTAGAAGCATGCTCAACAAAGCGATCAAGACTTTTAGCTTGCTAAGTTAGGTACTTCTATCCTAAAGTCTTTTTAATCTAAGTAACTATCAAATGCCCAGAGGAAAAGTTTTTGAAAATATCAACTTGATTTTAAAAGATGAACTTAAATTTTCAAAAAGTTGTAACAGGTTACTCTAATTAAGTAATAAGTTATAGTGATATATCCAAATAGAGTAACAAATTACCAAACAAAAATAACTTGGAGTAATCGAATCGAGTAATCGACTACTCGACGGGACAAAAACTTTTGGTAACTAATTACACATCTTAGGTATTGATTACTCATAATTGTTACATTAATTTTCAGATTCAAATTGAAACATCTTTTCCCAAAACGAATGAATTCCATTCCAATCAACTCATACCTTCTAGAATGAGTATGATTTCTAGTTGGAAGCCTATTTAAAAGCACTAGGCATTAGATTCGTACATAATGAATGACACAATAATTTCTACAACTTTCTTTACAATTTGTGCAACAACTTAACAATTTTTTTATTTTTTGAAAAACTGTTAAAGTGTTTTTCTTAACCAAGTTTCTGAACTTGAATTTTCTCATAGAAAATACTTGAGAATTTATGTATTACTTAGAGTGATTAACACACAAGGATTGTCAGCTTTAGCATTACAATTTTGAATCATTCTTAACCCTAAACAAAAATTATTCATTACCATTTTTCTGTAAATTCACCATAGGGTGAGGTGAAGGAAAAAATTGAAAATTTAGAAGTGGTGTGCTTCAAAATTTGTGACTTTTGGTGAGTGTTGTAAATATTAATATTCATCATAGTGAAATATCTTGTAATTGGCAAGAGGAATAGACAGAGCATTTAGTGGATTAGAAGGTGATTCAAGATAATCTTAGTATCTCTCTTTTCTTTATACTTTTACATTTCTGCATTTAACTTTTGCATACTTATATTTCTATCGCATATCTATTCTTACTCTTTTGTAATATTGTAAAGTATGCATTAGGTGCAGAAAAACCATAAAACTAATTCACTCCTCTTAGTTTGTCATCTTGACTTACAAGATAATCCTACATGCATACTTAGCAGACTCTCACACTCCCTTGCACATTTCATGATCCATAGAGAGGATTTCTGAAACGGATTGAGCTTACTATGTAATCACCTCTAATAGAGGTAATTGAAAATAATTAATATTATTACTTGACTTTGTTTAGGAAATCTATACTCCGATTACTTTTCCACTAGGATCTTGGCCATCAGGCATTCTAATGGAGATTTGTTGGTTGACATGCATAAGTATTCCATTTCTATTTAACTGGTGGGTAGGGGTGTAAGCGGTTCGAGTTTAAATATCGAAACCGATTGAATCGAACCGTACCAAACCGCAACATATGGTTCGGTTCAGTTTCGCGGAAGTTTGATTTTTTTTTTAAGGAACCGTTTATGGTTTTAGAAATTTAGGAACCGTCGGAACCGAACCGCATATTAAAGAAATAGATACTAGGGATTAGGGAATGATGTTTTATTATTGTTTAAATTCTTCAACTAATTTTCCAGCTTAAATTATCAATTTTGTATGAATGGTAGTGTTATATAGGTTACTAAATTGTTATTAAGTTAATATTATATATGTTATTAATTACTAAATTGTTTCTTAGTGTCTTATGGTTTGGAACATATTTTTCAACTTTTGTGATATTGAGCTTGAAACTAATATATATCATATATTGTTATACATGTATTGTTACATGTGTTATTAACTGTGAAATGTAAAGTTGTAAATGTAGCTATCATACATTTTACTAATTGATATATATATATATTAACCATAAATTGTATTATTATATATGTTTCTTTTATATATATATATATATATATATATATTATTAATTGTGGATTGTAGTATTATATGTGATAATTTGCTTTTTCTCCATCAATTACACAATTGTTACATATATTAGTAACAAAAAACTATGAGTTTCAATTTTTTACACATTTTATATATGATTCATAATTTTTTATAATAATAGTAGTAATGTTTATCCTTTTATGGATAAATAATATCTCTTGTAATACATTTTGAATTTGTAATTGATGCAAGATTTTTTTATAAAAAAGTAATTGGAAAAACCATGGAACGGGACCGAACCATTCAAGAGTGGTTCGGTTCTTATAGTTAAATTTGCGGTTAATTGAGTGAAACCGAACCCTATATTTTTGATCGGTTCTGTTACTAAAATGCACCAAAAACTAAACCGAACTGAATTTTTACACCCCTACGGAGCTCCAAAATCATCTGGTTTCTTCAAGGTGCTTTAGGAAGATAAATCTATTCCATTCATGCAAATGTTTTACCACTAATGGTGGTGAAGATAAGCTAGGTCTTTGTTGATGTTTGGAGTTAACTTGTTCAGCGGTATTCTAAATCGAGATTGTGGTATCTTTGTTTTTAAGTTACATTTATTGTAATTGTCTAAAAACGTGATCAACATGGTTACAATTGAGATCATGATATTGTTATGGAGATACTCCTGAAATCGCAATATTGCTAACATAATTACTATTTTGGAGTGAAATTTAAAATATTACTTTTCACCATCATGAAAATGTTTTGCATGGAAAGACTTACTAACTTTAGTGTGAATTAAATCAAATTTATTAAATAGATAAAATACAAGATAATGAAAACTATAATGATATAGGTGATAATTCAAGATAAAACATAACAGATAAACTCTAGAATGAGATATTTTTCTATCATCATCTCTCACAAATTTCAAATAAGTTAATGGATCTTGGCTTTGGATTTTATATATATAATGTTATATGAACTATATGGCTAGAAATGCTTCTTTTAGTCTTGAATTAAATTTTCCTTTATAAATTGCATCTAAAGAGCCTTGCACACTAGGTTTAACTTTCATAGTCTTCTTGCCCTATAGGAATAGGAAGGTGGCCTTTGTCTTGTAGGCTCCTAACAGTTTCATATAGAGATTGCTTCACTGGGGTGAACTCCAATCCCAAATCCTTCAGCTTTTGATTTGAAAAGATATAGGGTTTTACCCTTGGATTCTTTTCATCTGAACACCTACATATTTGAAATTTTATATTAACATCTGTATATGTCAACTTTCTCAAATCAATGCTTAAATATACAAGAAAAGTATTTAATGCATATCTTTCAAAAAAATATATCATCACTCATATTAATTATGTGATAGAATTGGTGTGTAAATAGGCAGAAAATAATATGAAATCACTTATAAACAGTTGGTGTTTGTTTTGTTGTAGGTTTCCATATATATATATATATATATATATATATGAAATAAGAAATTATTATTTTTTGGTTACAATATAGTATAAGAGTGATTTAAACAATAAATTCTTATAATTATTGATGCATTTGTACCAAAAATAATGAAAATATATTGACTTGTATACCTTTTGGACTTATCTGTGTAATATTTCATATTTTGTTTAATTTAATTACACTTATCATCATTTTTATTTAAAATATCTCATTTATTTTTAATGCAGGAGTAGTCAGTGTAATATGTATATAAATTAGGGGGAATTTTGTAGGTGTAAAAATAGGAGGATGATTTATATAATTTCAGTAAAACTTACAAAAGTGTTAATATAATTTATTAATAAAATATAATCAGGTCCATTATAATAATGGAAAGAAAGAGGTAAAAGACCACAAACATTAGACACCCTTAATCCCTTATCCTCCAAATGTGAACATGGAGATTAAGTTTGGTAAAGACTAAGATCCCTGATTTGCACCTGCATGATCATTAAATTTCAATTATTTGTTTTAACTTCTAAGGCTTTGTTTGTGTTTCAACTTGACTTGACTTTCCTTGAGCTCAAAGTTGGAAAACATAAATAAGTCAAAATTGGTTTACCTACTATCACCACCTTTCTACTACATTATCTATACGGTCTTATGTAACAATGTTATAATCTCATTCAAGTCACAACATTCACAATATAGTGAGGTTAATCTCTTTCTTATATGAAAGCCTCGACCACGGTTTTGCTTAATAAAAAATAAATATGTACTACTTGAACTAAATATTAGTAGTAAGATATTAATCATAATAAACATAAAATAGTGATAGTTATTACTCAAGAAATATACCCTAACTTGTTATTTTTCATGTATATATATATCAACTCATGCGTAAATGAAGCAATAACATTCAATTTTTGGTCAAGTAGATCTTTTTTTTATCACCAATAAAGATATTTACTAAAAGAGATAAAGAAAACTTAGGAGAACATCAAGGAGAACTTCATTAAACCCAAGTCCCAACAACAATAGAAAAAACTACGAATCACTTACTTGGTAGGAATTGGGTATTCAGGGAAAAACTTGGCCAGAATTTCGACTAGCTCACCACGATGCAATGAACTTTCAGAACATATATATCTACCAGAAGAAGAGGGTGTCTCATAAACAAGAATGTGCGCAAGTGCAACATCCTTAACATGCACATAAGATTGAGTGGCATTAACATAAGTCTTAGCTGAACCAGTGAGGTACTTTAAGATATGAATTGTGCTAGCATTGATGGTGCTTTGAAGTAATGGTCCAATAACCAAACTTGGGTTCACCACAACCAAATCCACACCTTTCTCTTTAGCTATATCCCACGCTGTTTGTTCAGCCATTACCTTCCCATAGCAATACCAATTCTGACATTACACCATCATTAGTTTGTAAAGAAATGTAAATTAAATGACAAAATATTTAAACTTTTTATCTCAAAAATCATTTGAACTTTCAAAAGGATATCATTCTTAGGTCTAGCCCTAGGTATCCCTTTGAAAGGTAATTTTATTGGAGATATGAACATCTTACATCTTTCAGGTTAAATCTTGTTCATACACAAGGCTCGAATCCTGATTCTTATTTAAGGGGGGAAGCAGACTAAAAATATAAAATAGAACTATTACAAATTTCATCTAAACTTCAAAATATATAAAAATATAAAAAAGTATATAAACTATGATATTGTGCCCTGATAAATACATAATAAAGATAAAAGTGATAACAAATAAGATACTTTTATTGTGTATTCCACATTTTATATTTTTGTTTAAGAAAGATATCACAAACATTATTCTCAATACATTGAAATATCCATGCTCCTGAGAACCTAACCATTTATGATACTCTATAACACTAATATTCTCAACTTTCATTCACTATTAAAACTTTCATTCCAAGCACTGGAGATCCACACATAAGTTTTGCACCAAAGTCTTAACACTTACCTAAAAGGTCATATAACATATTATATTGTATAAGTCTTACCTTGCCTATAACAAAAAGTCTTACCTTAAGGTTTTCTACCAAGCTATCAAGTCAACGAGTTATAGGCAGCTAAAAGATATAACTTGTATAGTACATATTATTATTAATTAAATAAATGGAATATCAACAAGATGTTTTAATAATGATGTAAGCTTCTATTAGATCCCCAATGTTGAGGGTTGGATTCTTGGGAGCAATATTTATTGGAAGGAATAGCCAAGAACCCCAAAATAGATTAATTTCTTACCAGAAAAAGATGAGGAGATATATTTGATGATATCAAAATAAATTAAATAAATGAAATTAGTGGAACCTTGGTGTTCTTGCAGTATTCCAAATCACTCCAACATGATTCATCAACCACCAAATCTCTATTCCTTGTAGGGTCCATATACACAGCACCAATTGATGAAGTGAATACCACGCGCCGCACTTTTGCTTCTGCAGCTGCTATTATAACATTCTTGCTTCCATTCACTGCTGGTACTAACATCTCTTCCTGTTTATGCACAAAGGATACTTCTTATTTATTATATATTATCATACTATGATTTGATGAGTTGATAAAAATATAAGATGAAATAGGAAAAGAAGAAGAAAAGGAAAAGTAAGAAAACTAACAGGGTTATCAGTGATAGGAGAGGCAGTGTGAAACACAGCATCACAACCATGAAAAACAGGTTTAAGAGAGTGAATATCAAGAATATCAACTTTATGAAGTGTTAGTCTATCCTTCCCTTCTTCCATCTCTTTCAAGTGTCCGTTCTTCGGATCATCTATTTTTTTTTATCGGCAAAAGATAAATTTTATTAAAATAGATAAAGGTTACATATGATACAAGAAAGAGCATAAGATGATAGAAATTAAGAATGTTACAAGTAGATGTTGAGGCAAGCTATAAGATTAATTACCTTCTCATTATCTATTTTTGCATGCATGCATAACCATATCACAAATAAAGTTAATTTTCAGCTAAACAAGGATATTGAAGTTAAAGTAGATGATTTAAAAATGAGAAAAATATGTATTTATTGATAGTGTAAAATATTTTTACATTGTCACTACATCACCCATAATTCATTTTTAATCATCATTAACTTTTAAATAAAATGAATAGTATAATGTACTGATTATGTATAAGTTTTTACATTATCAATGTATAAATATTATACTCTTTAAAAATTGACATGCAAGAGATATACCTGTGAACTTATACTCTTTAAATATTATATGTTACTATTTTGTATGGAAACTAAAACATCGAGAAAATTTGTGCACTACATTTCAGCCATTAAAATTGCACTAACAAATATGATAAGATAGACAAACACATCATATATATAGTACAAAAACTTATACCATAATCACATATTTAACTTTAAATATAAAGAGGGGATGATATAAGAGTTTAATAGAGTGAAAGTATATTACTAAATAAATAATGATGTATCCAACTATGAATAACTAAAGTGAATGAAGATATTAATTCACTTTAGCTAATCACTAGAACTTCAACAATAGTAAAATGATAGTAACACATTCTTTCTAACATACTCATACTTTGTTATTGTGTAAAATGCATGTGGTAGCAGTTAATAAAGTGCATCATGAAACAAGTGGGTATTGAATTTGGGAAGAGATCATATATTCTAAATATGTGTTATTATATGTCCCGAACCAATCAGAATGTTATTATTTAATTTTAATTTTTTTATTTATTTATATAATAATATGTGATTGGTCTAGGACATGAAATATGACACCGTTAAAATGTGATATTTGTCCATTGAATTTCATGTGATATATAGCAATAGCATTAATTATTAATTAGCATGCCTGGGTTCCGTAGTGTCCCTCTAACAGTGTAGCCTTTCTGCAACAGAAATTTGACAATCCAAGAAGCTATGAACCCACTAGCCCCAGTGACACACACTGTTCGGTTTTCACCACAAAATGATGAAGTGTTAAATGCAGGCATCTTCAGCTTCTCAACTATGTTCCAACTTAAGATTGAACACTAAGAACCAAGAGGGAAATGGTGACACAAGTTCTTTACTTTTTGGCTTGATTGATGAATGAGGGAGAAGAAAAGAACAATACAAAGATGAATATTGTAGTCTAGTGTAATGTTTAAGGTTTGAGATATCAAATGTGTTATGATAGTTGCACAAAGCAAGGTGGGCAAAGGACAACTTATATAAGGGGTTATACCCCACCTAATTCATATTTAATATCTCTATACTTTTTATATTAATAATTGAAGATAATTATATGGTAGAATAGCAATTTAAGGAATGGTTCACTAATTAAGTCCTATATTGGTGAAATCATATATATATTATACTAATATTATATTAAAATACTAATAAAGAATATTATAGATATTTTTATTTAAACCATTTGTTTGATTTAGTGATATATCTTGTTTTAGAAGTATAAACAAAGTTGATTCTCCACACTAATATTTTCATAAACCTTTACTCAATTTTTTATGATTTTTATATTTGTGTGTTTAGCTAATATGATTGTATGACTGATATGATTATTGTATCATACCGGTACACGTAGGCATAGGTTTACCAACTTTTTGGTTGAACCGGCGGTAGTTACTGTGATCATAAGTATGTTTTAGTGCTATTTAATACGATCTACACTGGGAGATATATATATAATTTCCTATTAGATAAATATATATATATATATATATATATATATATATATATATATTCCTTTTAGCACAACCATATTTTGGTGTTGTATAATACGTTATACATGCACCTTTTTCCAAACGCCTAACGATGACCCACACTTGTCATTTATTTCTTCTTCTAGTTTGTGCATACACGTTTGTCAAACGATAATGTATGTACATATTTTCCTGCAAAATATTCAGCTTGAATTGATAGAAAAAAGTTGGTGGGTGGGAATGGAACTTTTTACTTCATTGATACTGTTCCACTTGGTCTTCCCAACAATCCTAACCCATTAAGAGGGGCTTTCTTTCTTTCCAAATAAAGGTGTTTGGTTTAGATTGTTGTTAGGAAAAACATGAGTAGATACTATTTTAATATATGCTATTTTTTATGGTTTTTTAGGTGAAAGAATATTGCATTATTGAAGTTAATTTTTATGCTTTCTTGAGCAAACATTGTTAAATGTATTAAATATTCACTTGCTGCTTGAGCAAGCGCTATTAATTTTCATAACAATACTATTTGATATAACAACATTGTTAATGCATCATTTCTTATCAAACAGTTCGTACATATATGTCAAACACAACAAGCAACCCAAAATACATATTTTTTTTTATGGCCGAAGGTGACAAGTACCCCGAAACGAATTTATTAGAGAGCAAAGAGGTTACATGTTAGCAAACCTATAGGAAGGCAAGAAAGATCTATTCCTATTAAGAGCCTCAACTATAAAGTTAGGGGGAACATTTCAACTATTAAAAGATTTAGAAGATATTGCATAATTCGCTAAACCATCGGCACATTGATTGCCCTCTCTGAAAATGTGAGTGATTTTGTAGTTCATTGTTTGTCTTATCATCATGCATCGTTGCCAATTTCGAAGAAGCTTCCATGGCGGCTTGATCTTCCCATTGAGAATATCCACCACAGTTATCGAGTCACATTCAAGCCAAATATTAGTCCATCCTCTGCCATTAGCAAAATCCAAAGCCATAATAGTCGTTTTTAATTCAGCATACAGAGCATCATGAATGCCAAAGTAGGCAGAGAAGCACCAAATCAACTCGCCATTATGTTCTCTGAAGAGAGCCCCCCCCTCCCGAGTGCCCAGGAGCACCCCTTGCAGCTCCATCAGAATTAATTTTAATCCAAGAGAAGGAAGGAGGGTACTAGAAGACCTCAATAATACTAGGAGCTTTGCTATAGTTGATGGAGATGTTAAGGCTTTTGAGAATTTGAAACTCCTTCAAAGACTTGAAAGCACAACGAGTTGCATGATTTCCAGAAAGCGCAGTTGCCAGCTTAATTTTAGAGATAGCTTGAGCATGTGTGAAAGACTTATCTGTGAATCATGTTTTGTTTCTACAATGCCATATGACATGAATAGTGTGAATGATACAAGCAGCTATTACCCCTTTTAGTTGAGGACTCCAAAGCAGGTCACAGATTTTCAATAATTCAGAAATGGAAGAGAGGTTTAAGTTGATGCTGAAAACACTGCTCAACCAGTTCCAAATTGGCTTGACAAAAGGGCAAGTCATGAATAGATGATGCACAGATTCAGTTGTTGCCTTGTAGAGGCTGCATATGGAGGCCATAGAACAACCACGCTTTTGCAAATTATCATTAGTGTGCATTTTACCATGATGCAACCTCCATGTGGTGAAGAAGTGAGAATGAGGTATTGAGGGAGACCAGGTATGCTTGCACAAATTTGGAGCATTGGTAATTTGAGCAACACAATTGTAAGAGTCCTTTAAAGTAAGGGTGCCATCATTAGAGCCTTTCCAAATAATTTTGTCCACTTCACTAGAGACTGTAATGTTAGAAAGTAAAGCAGATATGTGAGGAAATCTGATTGAGAGAGATAAAGAGATACTCCAGTTAGAGTTTGATCTGAAATCAACCACAGTAGCCCCAAGCATTGGTTGAATCACCTCAGGAATTTTTAGAGAATCCACTAGAGGAACTCCAAGCCAATTGTCACACCAAAAATTCGTGTTGAGCCCATTACCAACTAAACACAGAGAATTCCAATGCGCAAGGTGCCAATTTGATTTGATGCCAGGCCAGATGGAGGATATGAAATGCCTACTAGGGAGTAGAGCACCCTTGCCAAATCTTTGCCTGTAGAATTCTGCCCAGGATTGGTTAGAAGTGAGCATTTCCCAAGTAAGCTTGAGCATAGCAGCCTTGTTTAGCCTATTGATGGACCTGATGGCCAATCCTCCAGCTTTGATTGGCAAACAGACCCGCTTCCAAGCCACAGTTGTTAATTTCCTTTGAGTAGTGTCACCTGACCATATGAAATTTCTTATATTTGTATCCAAGCTTTTGATCATTTGAGAGGGTCAGCTATAAACGTGGAAGTTGTAAATCAACATACTCTGGATAACAAACTTGACTAATTCAACTCTGCCCATAATTGAAAGAGAGAGTCCTTTCCATTTAGTCATTTTAGAGACAATCTTGTCAGCAATTGGTTGGAGATGGGTACGCTTAGGTCTTCCTTTAAAGAGAAGGACCCCTAAATAGTTGAAGGGGCGGCTCCCTGTAGAGAAACCCAAGAGAGTAGACAGCTTACCAAATTTTCTAGGAGAGGAACTAGAGATGTAGAATTTGCATTTATCAAGATTGATTTTTTGCCCTGAAGCTTGAGAGTAATCATTGAAAAGATTCTTTAGGCTTATTATTTCCCTCTTGATTCCTTTGCAGAAGATCAATATATCATCGGCATACAAGACATGACTAGGAGTTCTGAGACCTTTAGGCCCTGCCATAATGCTAATCTTGCCATCCAACACCAGCTTTGAGATTCCCCTACTCAGGACATCTTCAGCAAGGCCAAACAATAGAGGGGACAAAGGGTCACCTTGCCTTACTCCTCTAGCATAGTTGAAGAATCCCACCATCTGACCATTGACACTGATGGATAATTTAGCAGATTCCAGAATTGTTGTGATCCAGCCTTGGAACTTTTGGTTAAAGCCATATGCTTTGATTGTATCCAAAAGGAATTTCCAATCCAGCGTGTCAAAAGCTTTCTTGATATCCACTTTTATAGCAAGATTAGTGCCAAAGACTTTGTGATCAAGCAAATTAATTGCTTTAGAAGCCAAGCAAATACAGTCTAGAATCTGCCTGTATTTAACGAAACCCCTTTGTTGAGGGGAAATGATCATAAGAGCTATTATAGCCAATCTATCCGTAATGACTTTAGTTATGATATTGAAATGGAAATTGGCTAAAGCTATTGGCTTGAAGTTTTCAATTATGTCAGCACCAACAAATTTAGGAATTAACACCACATTGTTGGAATTAAGATTGGGCAGCAACCAGTTGTTGTTGAAAAACTGCTGAACAGAGTTGCAGATATCAGTATGAATTATGTCCCAGAAATTCTGGTAGAAAGCTCCACCAAAGCCATCTGGTCTAGGGCCCCCTTCCCCATTCATGTTGAAAACAGAATCCTTGATCTCATTTGTGGAAGGCAAAGCAGTTAGCATTTCATTATCCTCCTCTGTGACCATGATAGGAATGACAGAATTTATCAAAATGTTAGGAGTGGCATTATAATTGGATCCAAAAAGATCAGAGAAGTAACCAAGAACATGATTGGCAATCTCCTGATTCTCACTGAGAATATTATCACCATCTTTCAACATTGACATAGACTTAGTTACTTGCTTGACTTTAGTGATTTTGTGGAAGAAATTGGTATTTCTATCCCCCTGCACATGCCAATTAAGCATAACATTCTCCCTCCAGAATTCCTCTTATATCTTGAGAGCCCGAAGGAGATGATTCTAAGCTATTTCTTCCTGCTGAAGCAACTCAGAGGTAGGACCAGAATTATCAATGCAATTTTGAATTGTTATCACATCTTCATAGGCCTTTTTGACATTTTGGTGAATGTTGTCAAACACCTGAATGTTCCAAATTTTCAGGTCCTTCTTTAAGTTCTTGAGTTTTTGTGCCATAATAAACATAGGGCACTCCACCACTTCCA
The DNA here is from genome assembly GCF_001865875.1 of Lupinus angustifolius. Taxonomy (NCBI): domain Eukaryota; kingdom Viridiplantae; phylum Streptophyta; class Magnoliopsida; order Fabales; family Fabaceae; genus Lupinus; species Lupinus angustifolius. The sequence goes on along the minus strand of NC_032017.1, from coordinate 8,524,366 downwards.
CCTTCCAAGAGTCAGCTATAATTCTCTTGCAATCAGGATGAAGCATCCACATTTTATGGAACCTAAACTGAGGTCTCCTAACAATGCAGAGCTTAGTAGCACTTAGAAGAATAGGGTGATGATCAGAGGATACCTTAGGCAAGGTGCAACAATGGACTTGGTCCCAGACTTCAAGCCATTGATCATTGCAGAGACTTCGATCCAACCTTCTTTCAGTTAGCTCAAGCCCCCTTCTTTTGTTGGACCAAGTGAACTCAGCACCTCTAGTGACTAGATGGACTAGGTTAGCATCATCAGAGAAGTTCCTAAAATCATTGAGGCAGTTCTATTAGGCAATCTCCCCCCTTTGCATTCATTAGCCCCCAAGACAGCATTAAAGTCTCCAAGGCAGCACCAAGGACCATTATGATTGAGCATAATACTTTGGATTTCAGACCAGAGAATTCTTCTTTGAATCATATTGGTATGGGCATACACATCACAAACATTCACCTGCTAATTGTCCATTGTAATTGACATTGAGATATGCTGAGAAGAATTAGATATTAAAATAGGGTCTAGATCAACTCTACAAATACCCCAAAGGTTAGATCTCAAAGGCCCTCTACTATTAGTGACAAACATATTAAAGTTTAGAGCACTCCAAAAGTTAGGATCAAAGGCATCAACTGATATCATAGGCGTAGAGATGAAAATTAAGTCTGGTTTGTTGAGCAAACACAAATTTTTTAGGACAAGTTTAGTGTTTAGATTTTCTAAACCTCTGCAGTTCCAATAAAGAACTTTCATTGAGCATTAATTGAGGATTTACCCTTTCGGGTGTAGTGAACCTTGTCATTCTTAGTCTTTTTCTGTTGTCTCTTTTTCTGAGACTTAGAAAGAACTTCTGTGAAACTGCCTTCTTCTTGTGCTTCATCCTCATCAGGATCATCATCAGCCCATAGTCTCCCAATTATTCTCATATCATTAGCTGCTCTAGGATTGACCTTTTCTTGAAAAAATTGGACAGAGCCCTCATTCCCCTGAGTAGGTTGGAGAAACTCCTCAACCATATTATCCCCTTCGACCTGAGCTCTATTAGCAGAAGCAATAGGCAATAGATTAGATTCCTCTACTCGTGTTTCCATGATGTCCTCCTCAGAAGAGTCATTACTGCCTTTTTCAGAAGAATCAGTTATGACCCTTGCAGCATTATTAGTCACTTTTTCTACACCCTCAGAGATATTGGCTTCTCTATCTATTTCCAGGTGAATAACCAACAAAAATACACATATATCTAATACCATTAAATATATTGTGTATAAGTATATTATCTATACAATCCAAAAGTGTATATCTATCTATATTGATTAGTCTGTTAATCTATACTATATTTAGGTTATAATTAGTTCAATATTTATGTAATCTTATCATTAGTATATGCCAATACATTGAATTCACATAAAATCTCATCTAGTATCTTGTTCTTTTTCGGTTGCTGAATATTCTCCTTCATGAAGTACATCAAATAATAAGGGCAATCATTTAAGTTTTTTTTGGTAGGACCCATCAATTAAAAACAAGATAACATTAATTTTTGGACATAGGTAAAAAACTTTACATGAAATTTTTATACTAGAATTACTTGAAATTTATGCAAATATATTTGCATGAATTCATTTAATGATGTTTAATATAATTTTGGAATGAATTTATGATATGTAAATTTACATGCCCCTAAAAAAATAGAAAATACATAGTTGTAATCAAAATAATAGTATATTTCCTTCAAGGTAAAAAAATAGTATATTTAACTACTTATTACCTAGTGAATCTTTTCTTATTGTTGGGGTATTTGTTGTCATTACCATGAACTAATGAATCAAATAATATATATGTTCTTCAATGTCATTTAAGATGATCAACAACCAATGATGCCTACAAAAAAATGTATATGACGATTAGAAAATGTTAAGGACACCACATTCTAGACTAAATAAATAATGTTTACAAGAAAATGCTTACTTGATGTGATATTATAGGGTGTAAGAAATAATTCTTTATCTGAATTTTCATGAAGAATATCATCTTTATATTGTGGATGTCCTTTTTTCTCTCAATGGTTCTATTCTTCAACAAAAAAACGATATCATTTATGGGGACAAGACCATCATCGACTTTTGATCTTTGATAAAGTTTTCATACAAGTAATTAAAATATAAATATACCAATTAATTACTAACACTATAGTTACGCCAAATGAGAAAATGAAAAATTAAGAAAATTAAGTACCTCACATATATGTAAATAATAGAGGAACTTAACTAATTATGCTTAAAAATTTCATTTACTTCATTTTTGTTGATCAATTCTTCTCTTTTATACCTGAAGACATCATATGGAATCATTATAATTATAATGTGTACACCATTATCTCCTCGCCTTGTACATTCATCTTAACAAGATTTCAAAATTAAATGTTCTAAGAGTTTGTATGTATATAAACCTCATATCCTATTTTGTTTCTAAGTGGGGTCGCAATTGGCTCACTTTTAAGTTAATTTGATTTCTTTGGACCTCACTTTAGAATTTTTTAATACATGAACAACTTATTGTCCTTTTTATCTAAGAGGGAATATCATTGAACCCATTATTTCTTGTGACATTTTTTCATTGAGTTTATATTGTTCATGTACCATAAAATTTGGAGTTAATATGTCAATAATTGTTCAACTCATATAATAACCATGAGTATTAAATATATTATACAAAATCATATTGACATTCCTTATGATCTAAAGTTGTCCAAATCACATAAGTATATAGCACCCTCTATTGTAATTGTATTCTTAATAGGTATGGACACGAATGCATCATCATTTACTTCAATGTCAATTCCAACCTTCACATGATTGACAGAGAGTTGTACATCATGCGACATAGTATATGATAAGTTATTCACTTTATCAATACCAACTAAGTTCTTCGATACAATATCTAGATATAACTTGCATGTGTTGATACCCTAAAATATTAGTTTAAATATATTATTTATTAAACAATACAAGTTTAATTAAACTAAAGAGGCAAGTAAAAAAGTTGGCCAATGAGTTTATCTCTTTAATGCTACAAGTACCATGTGTGCAACTTTATATATATAAAAAAATAATGCTAGGACCGGCATATTATAAATGATGCCCTTCAATTGCCTTATCTTGATTGTTACTTTCTAAAACACTAATCTTGTTGAGAATGACCTTTAACATCTCTTGCATCTCAGCTAAGTTGACTCATGTTGCAAGCTTTTGAGGGGGCAAATAGTCCATTTCGCATATCTCAAATCTTGTGCGTCGAATATGATCAGAGTACTCAACCATATTTAATGTTTTACCAAGTACCTCTTGACTATCTTGGCTACGCATCTCGCTCTCCGATGCAACCTGACACATGCTGAAAAACCAGATTGTTAATCATATATTGGCAAACCCCTAATATATCATAAAGGTGTAAATAGTTTTAAATAATATGCATTTACATAATGGTTTGCCACTTCTTAAATATTTGCATTGTCAATTATACTCTCATTGTTTTTACGGGCATCCACCTACATAATACATAGATCTATCAATGAAATATTCGAAGGTAAAATAAATCCTGTTTAGATCCAGTTAATAAAATGCATCCTGAAACAAGTGGGCCTTGTTTAGATCCAGTTGTAACATAAAATAAATTACCAATCTAATTAAAAAGTACGTTGTGAAATTCTAATATTATATGAAAAAATTTAAATAATAATACTTACATTGTTTTCCTCATCTCCTCTACATACTGCCTATGAAACTCTATATAGATATAATTGTTTTGATGCTCTTTCACAATTTACTTCACTCACTTTCTACTAAAACAAATAATATTTACATCAATATACTTTTATCATATATCAAAAAATAAGGATAAAATATACCAAAATAGACTATAATTTTGCCAAGAAAACTCGTCTCTTATACATCTAGTGACAAAAGCCCTTCAATCAGCCCCATCGATGATATTTACATATTATTTTGGAGGCTTAAAATTTAAGTATGTAACCCTTGTGATCCTCACTAATATCAAACGTCGAATGAAAATATAAATAAAAAGTTATAGTAAACATATACGTAAAGATATATGAATAAAATATAGTTTAAAATATGTTACTTAATGTTATATCATTTCAAATGATATCCCCATACTATTCAACATTTTATCTTTACAAATTGCTAAATGATATTGACATCTCTTGTCTATCATACCCAAATTTAGTTCACCAATATATGGTCACTCTTCTCGTTGCATGATTGACCTTTTATATTCCATTATGTTGTTAACTTGAGGTTCTTACTTTTTATTGCATGATTGACCTTTTATATTCCATTATGTTCTTACTTCTTTTACGAAGGCAAATTGTTGAAGTTCAGTATTGCTGAAGTTTAGTGTCATGAGAAGATTTTCTTTACTCAAAAAAGAAAGAGCTGAGAATGTAAGGGAAAATGTGTGTTTGGTTTTCTGTTTAAACATTCAATAACATCAACAATGCTCAGTATAAAAAGTATTGTTGAATCTATATTTTTAACAACGCTCATTATAAAAATTAAAAATCTTGACATTCAACATTGCTCACTAAAATAAGCATTTTTGAATCTTAACATTCAACAATGCTCAATACAAAGAGTGTTATTGATGCTTTAATTTGAATAAAAAACTAAAACAAATAATAATAATACATATGTTAAAACAAACAATTTATATATAATTTTTGTTTAATTTAATATAAATAAGGAACAATTATTTGGGGTGAATACTAGAATATCGATATAATATTTTAATTAGACCATTTTTATAATATTTAATTAGATTTTTTTTTAATAAAGTGCCGAAAGGCACTTAAGTTATATTAATAAACCAAAGCATACAAAAGAGAGGAGAATCCATTACAAGTTGTTGAACCTATAGCTAGGGAGACCTAGTCTATTTCTATTATAATCTTCATGTATGAAGTATGGTGCTTGATTCCAATAAGAGTTTTGTCTAGATTCTATAGCAAAGTTTGCCAATTTATCCGCACAAGCGTTTCCTTCCCTAAAGATATGAAATATATGGATTGTAATTGAATTCAACTTGTGCTTACAACTATCCCAAAGGCTACTAATTTTCCAAGGGGTAATGTTATTCCTTTGAAAATATCCACCACCGTTGTTGAGTCACACTCAATCCAAAGGTTATTCCAACCATGCCTATAAGAAAGTTAACCGATGTGATAGCTGCAAATATCTCAGCATATATGGCATGTTGTATATCGATGAATGAAGCAAAACAAGCAACACAAATGCCATGGCAATTTCTGAATATACCTCCAGCTCCCGAAAGCCCAGGGGATCCTTTGGCTGCACTATCTGTATTGAACTTTATCCAACCATCCTTAGGATTCTTCCAAATCACTTCAATAATTGTAGGTGCCTTGTTCATCCTTAATGGAATGTTAAGTTTTCTCAGCAAGATGAGATCAGAAACACTGCAAGAAGTGGAGGTTGCATGAGAGCAATTTCCAGCCATTATTGTCTCTGCCTTAATTTTGGAGATTGCTTACCTTATTTAATCTGATTTTTGAATATACTGCTGCATTGGATCAAAATAGAGTGGACATATTGCATATTAAGCTTTATAGATAAACAGTCTTGAACCCAAGACCATAAGGTCTTAGCAAAGTTGCACTGCAGAAAAAGATGATCAGAGTCCTCCTCAAAAGAGTTGTAGAGGTTGCACTTAGATGCCAGATTCATGCCTCTCTTTTTGAGGTTTTCGTCAGTAGGCATTTTCCTATTCATAATCCTCCAAGTGATGAGGGATTTTAAAGGAGGGATAACTAAGGACCAAACCTGCTTGCACCAAGGAGGATTTGAAGAGTTGTTAATGACATGTGAAAAGGCCATCTTAGAAGTTAACACACCATCAGAGGAATGTTGCCAGACTAATCTGTCATGGTTTGACCCTCTGGTGATGTCTAAAATTTTAGTAGCCAAGTCAGGGAAAGCTCTGATCAGTAACCCAGGCATCAACCATTTTCCATCAATGATGAAGTCAACCACCCTAGCATGAAGTTTAGGGTGCAATTATGAGGTATCTGTAGGTAATCAACCAATGGTTTACCCATCCAGTTATCCATCCAGAAATGAATTTGATTTCCATTTCCAACCAGCCAGATGGAGTTGTCAATAGCCTCAGACCAATTGTCCTTTATTCCATGCCAGATGGAAGATTAGAAGTATCTCCTATTGGGATGCTTTCCTTCACCAAACCTTTCTCTATAGAAAATGGCCCATTGTTGATTTGAAGTTTTCATGTCCCAAGCTAACTTCAGCAGAGCAGCTTTGTTTATGGCCTTGATTGATCTGATCCCCAACCCCCCTTCTTTATAAGGAGAGCAAACTGTATGCCAGGCCACCATGACCAATTTTCTCACCCCAACATCTCCAGACCAGACAAAATTCCTCATACTTCTATCAACCAAATTTAGCAATTGCATTGGCCACTTATAAATTTGGAAGCTAAAAACCAACATGCTTTGAATTATGGACCTAACCAATTCCACCCTGCCCATAATGGATAAGGCCGAACCTTTCCACTTGGTCATCTTGGCTATTATTCTATCTGCTATATGTTGCAAATGCCTCTTCTTAGGCTTGCCCTTGAAGAAAGGCACCCCAAGGTAGTTAAATGGCAGACTACCAACATAGAAGCCTAAGTATGAGGACAAAGAATTAATCCTTCTGAAGGTAGATGTTGTGGTATAGAATTTGCATTTAGACTGGTTTATTTGCTGTCTAGAGGCCTCTGCATACATTATCATCAGATTTTTGAGCTCATTCAATTCTCTCTTTTTCCCCTTGCAAAAAATAGAATATCATCCGCATACAAGATGTGGCTGGTAATTTGGAGGCCTTTGAGTCCAGCTATAGTGCTAAGCTTATTTTCATTGACTAATTTCGATATACCTCTGCTTAACACATCTTCAGCAAGGCAAAAAAGAAGGGGAGATAGAGGATCACCTTGCCTGACACCTCTTTTGCAACTGAAGAATCCAACATTTCTGCCATTGACATTGATGGATAACATAGCAGATTCAAGAATGACCCTGATCTAGTTATTGAATTTCTCACTAAAACCAAAAGCAGAAAGAGTATCCAATAGAAATTGCCAATCCATTGTGTCAAAAGCTTTTTGGATATCAATTTTTATAGCTAGGTTCCCACCAAAAGTCTTATAATCCAGTAGATTTATTGCCTCAAAAGCAAGACATATGCAATCTTGGATTTTCCTGTCTTTTATGAACCCCCTCTGATTTTGAGAGATGATTTTAGGGGCAATTAAAGCAAGCCTATCCACCAACACTTTGGTTATAATTTTGAACTGAAAATTAGCAAGATGTTTGGCCTAAACTCCTCAATTCTGCCAGCACAGGGCTTTTGGGAATCAGAATTACTGAGTTTGAGTGGATGTTAGGCAGCAACCAACTCTGTTGGAAGAATTTCCTAACCGAATTGCATACATCACTATGAACCAAATCCCAAAAACATTGAAAAAAACATCCCCCAAAACCATCAGAACCAGGGGCACCCTCACCATTCAAGGCAAAAACAACATCTTTGATTTCCTCATTTGAAGGAATTTTGGTCAGATTTATGTTATCCTCATCAGTCACCAAGCAAGGGATCACAGACTGAATTAATCTGTTAGGAGAGGAGTTGTTTGTTGAAGCAAACAAATCAATATAGAAGTTTAGGACATGGTTATCAATGTCCTCTTGGTTGGATAGAATATCATCACCATTTTCCAGCATAGAAATGGACTTTTTAGCTTGTCTAATCTTGGTAACTCTGTGAAAAAAGCGGTGTTCCTGTCTCCATTGGCAAACCAGTTGATTCTTGACTTCTACTTCCAAAAGCTCTCTTCAGTTATCAGGGCTTCCAAGAATGACCCAGATTGAGCACTTTCTTCCTGCTCAATGTACTCATTGTTATAACCAAATTCACTTATACGATTTTGGATAATCTCAACCTTATACTTGGCTTCTTGAACTTTAAGGTGCACATTTCCAAACACATTTTTGTTCCAAATTTTCAGATCTGTCTTTAGGTTTCTCAACTTTTGAGAAAGCACAAACATAGGGCAACTAAAGGCTTTGACCTTCCAACTCTCTTCAACCAATCTTCTGCAATCATTATTCTGAATCCACATTTTGTGGAATTTGAAGGATGATATCCTAGGAACTGAATTATTTGAGGATTGGAACGAAATAGGATGATGATCCGGAGTCAATCTGGGCATAGTACAACAAGAAACCTGATTGTAACAACTTAGCCATTCCTCATTGCAAAGATCCCTGTCTAATCTCTTCTCAGTTAGAGTTGCACCCCTTCTTCTATTAGTCCAAGTATATAGAGCTCCCAAAGTGGTCATATGTAGTAAACCAACATTATCTGAAAATGACTTGAAATCCTGGCAAGGATTTCTAGCCGGAGTTCTCTCACTTCTACATTCATGAGCTCCAAGAACTGCATTGAAGTCACCAATACAACACCATGGGTCAGGGATAACATTCATGGTATTTATAATCTCAGCCCAAAGAGATCTTCTAAGAACAAAACTTGTGCTTGCATAGACTGCACTAATCAGAAGATGTTGATTATCAACCTTAACATCCACCACCAAATGCTGATCGAAATTAACCAGGACTGTAGGAACAATCTCAGGCTTACAAAGCCCCCAAATTGAAGATAATTGAGAACCTTTATCGTTATACACAAAAGGTTTCAACTTCATATCCTTCCAAACTGTTGGATTGACATCATTATAGTGGATCAATGACACAACAATAAACACCATATCAATATTATTCGAAAGACAAAGGTTTTTAAGAAATAGCCTAGTTTTGATGTTTCCAAAACCTCTACAATTCCAGTATAGAATTCTCATTGAGTACTCTTTAGGTATCCCCCTACGGGTTTGGTGCACTTTTTGCTTGTTACTGATCTTTTTCATTTTTTTTCTTCTGAGTTTTTGTGAGCACTAGAGTGAATTCATCCCTTACTTCCTCTGTTTCCACTTCATTAACCCATAGCCTGCCTACAATTCGAAGGTCACTAGCCACTATTTGATTTTCTACCTCAGTTGTTTCTTGGACCACCAGGTTTTCATGTATGAAATTGCTCAGATCTTCTTCTTCAGTGGAAGAATTTCCTCCATTGTCAGATGATGCAGTCCCCTTCCAATTGCTTTTACTCCTAGTAATATTAGGTTGAAGTTCCAATCTTTCCAACTCCTCCAGATTCAAATCCCCCTTGTTTTCAATGTCTAGGTTGATGAAAAATTCGTCAACCTGTTCTACATTCACCTCCCGAGCCACCTGATTGCTATCTTGCGCCTTCTTATTTGGCAACTTTTCCATTACCACAGAGGAGGCTTGCACCTACTTCACTTTTTTGTCCCCTCCCCCCAAGTTCTTTTTATTAATTCCATTATTTAGCTCTCCATCCCGACTTTCTTGCTTTCTCTGCGACAATTAGCCATATCATGACCAATTACCAAACATCCATTACAGAATGCAGGGAGATTTTCATACTCAATTGGCACAAAGAAGGCAAATCCTTCCCTTTCAACCAGAATCTGATCAGGCAACTTAGCTTTGAGGTCAATTGCAATCAACACCTTCGCATAGTGCCCAAATGATCTATTACTAGTTGCCACATCCAGGGATATAGGTGTTCCAATACCACCTGCTATCGAATATATTATCCGAGGGCTCCAATACTCTTGAGGGAGATTATGGATTCTAACCCAACATTGAGTGTGTGTTATTTTTTGCATATTTGGATTAAAATTCGAGGTCCATAAGAACATTCTGAGAAAACCCGGTTTTAAGCTCCATGAACCCACTGAACAAATTCTTCTCATATCTTCAATAGAGGAAAAAGAGAAGTCATAGAACCCTTTCCCCAGGGAAATCATTGACCATTTTCCGACCATGGTCCACATTGTTGAAAGTTTACTTTTCATATCTGTGAATTTCATTGGAGAGTCCCCCTTAGACAAAATAATACGACCATGGAGATGGGTTTTGCACCTGTTCAACCCTTCTTGGTACTCCGACTCTGAGATTTTTATAGCAATAGCATCCCCTTTAACGCAAGGCTCTAGAAACTGTGAAGCAGCAAAATCACAAGTATTTGTGAGCGCTTAAATGAAAGATTTTTTGTGTTCCTGAATCGGCTCGTCCTGCCTTCCTTTCTGCGGTTCTTTTTGCTTAAAAATGCAAGCATTTTCAACCCCAATCAGACAGCTCCAAGGGATTTCGGTGCAGTTCATGTTGAAGAATGAAAGAGTAGGAGAAAAGCAATTTGATTGGCTCCTAGAATCTTGGACACCAATAAACTTCCAGAAAAGTTGGACACAAACCCTAGCAGAGCTTCTCTCTCCTAATTCTCTCTCCTTCAAGTCATATATCTAATATTTAATTAGATTATTATTATATAGAATATGTAATGTAAATTAACAATTTAGAATTTTTAGTAATTTTAATGGGAAAATAAAAAAAACAATATTCATGTATAACTTTTTTATTTTAATATTTATATCTAGATATAATTGACAAATAGAATGTAGGAATTAATATATAATAGAATTAACACTATCTTCACATGTGCTACTATATTTAACTATGTTAAATGTTATTATACAAAACATGTGATTCAATAATAGTGATTATAAAAAACATTGTTAAACACAATGTTCACTTTACTGAGCATTATTGAATCTATATGTCATAAAATCAATAACACTTAGTGAAGTAAATGATGTATATTGTTGCTATATAATATCGTCTGCTTTATTAAGCGATGTTGAAAATCGTTCCCTTGTACTTTGTCTATTGTTTAACAACATCATACATACGAGTATTGTTAAGTGCACATTATTAAAAGAAAATTTTGACATAATGAACACATGTTCATCAAATAATATCAATCACAAGTATCTCTTCTTATACTCTCCTTCCACTAGGTCAAATGAATGGATGAATGGATTCTTATCGAACTGAACTAAATGGAACTTAAATTCGAATCATATTCAACTTTAAGAATAAATCTTTACGATTAATTGAAAAATGCTGCAATATTTAGTCCATAATGATAATATAAAAATTATGTACAAGCATGATCAAGACTTTCCATTTTTCACCATTACATAGAAACATTGGTGAAAATGGTCTAATTGTGAATGGTGGTAATGTAGACACATCATGGAGAGTGGGAACGGAATCTTTAGTTGATTGATTTCATTCAAGTAGAGTGGGATATACAAAGTGGTGCTTGGGTTGGTGAATGGTTGAAGTTATTGAAATTCAAGTACAAAATCAACACCCAACAATCCCAACCCAATAAGATGGGTTTTCTTTCTTTCCAAAGTAATGGGAAACTATCATTTGTTTTCAAAATGTTTGGTGAAAAAATTTCTCAACCTTTTGACCTTAAACCATGTCAAAAAACCACCAAAATCAATTTCTCATCTTATATTCTGTGTTTCAATCTTCAAACTATTTTGAATCTTTGTGCTCCACTTTAAGCAAGAATGTGTGGCCCTATTCTAGTGCAAAGGAAAAAACAATAAAAGGTAAACCACATTTTATAGAATACAAACAAACTTCAGTTGTTGAATATTGTGGAAGGTCGGTATGTTGAAGTTCACTATCATGGCAGCTTAGTTTTTGAATATCCTGGAAGGCAAGTTGTTGAAGTTTAGTATTGTGGAAATTTAGTATCATGGGAATGTTTTCTTTACTTGAGAGAGAAAGAAAGAGCTGAGAATGTGAGGGGGAACGTGCGTGTGGTTTTTTGTTTAGATATTTAATAACTTTAGCAAAGCTCACTACAAAAAGTGTTGTTGAATTTATACTTTTAACAACATTCATTATAAAAAACATTGTTATTTCTTGACATTTAACATCACTCACTAAAATGAGCATGATTGAATCTTAACATTCAACAATGCTCAATACAAAGAATGTAATATAATTTTTTTATTAATCAATAATAGTAATGCTACTAACTTTTAATTTGATATAGACAATATAATACTCTTAAATTCCTTATGAATTCGTTATTTTTTTTTCATCTTTCTCAAAAAAATTAATTATTATTAATTAATCAAATTAAAATAGCAAGTATATATTTGCTATAATATTTAGTCATAATGATAATATGAAAGTTATGTGCAGGGTCATCTCCAATAATGGAGATGCAAGTACCACAAAATAACATATAAAAAATAATATGTAATAATACTTTTATCTTTTTGTTTATCATAAAATCATATTTTTGTCATTGAAAATATATGTAAAACCAACCACTTGCCTTTTCATTAATGGAGAGGATCTTTGTTATATGCAAACATGATCATGTTCTGTGCAACCATGATCAAGACTTTCCATTTTTTACTATTACATAGAGACATTAGGGAAAATGGTTTAATTGTGATTGGTGATAATGTAGACACACTATGGAGAGTGGGAAGAGAATCTTTAGTTGATTGATTCCATTCAAATAGACTGGGATAGACAAAGTGGTGCTTGGGTTGGTGAATGATTGAAATTACTGAAATTTAAGTACAAAATCAACACCCAACAGGATGGGCTTTCTTTCTTTCCAAAGTAATGGGAAACTAACATTTTTTTCAAAAGGTTTGGTGAGTAAAATTTCTCAGTGTTTTGACCTAAAACCATGTCAACAAAGTCAACAAAATCAATTTCTCATCTTATATTCAGCGCTTCAATGTTCAAACTATTTTTAATCTATTAACAAAATGTTGGTCTAGTGGTATAAAACTCTACTGAATTCTCAAAGTTGAAGGTTCGATTCCTGAAAGCGACACTTATTGGGAGGGCAGTCACGAACTCCAAAATAGATTAATTCTTTACCCAAAAAGGTGAGAAATACCTTTGGTAATACAAAAAAACTATTTTGGATCTTTGTGCTCTACTTTAAGCATGAATATGTGGCCCTATTCTGATGCACAGCTAAGGTATAATGAAAAGTGTAAGAAGTATGTTCCCTTTGGTTCATGAATGAAATCAAAATGTTCCAACTTTAAATCTCAGGTTCTACCATATTCTCATACTCTTATCATTTTCAAATATTTCTGTCCAATGTCCTTTTTCAATTATTGTATCCTTGCTATACATGTCCCCAAAAATTGACAGATTGACTCCAAAGCGTTTGCTCCTAATAGTTGAATAGTTAACATATCTTGAGAATTTATTAGAGTGAATAATCTTTTTAGTGAAAAAAATATAAGTTTTATATACTATTATTGTATTATTTAATCATCGTTGATTTTTTTTAGAACAAGTAATCCAAGTAAAATTATAATCATCATGAAATTGTTTCAATATTTGTATTTAATCATCATTAAATTTTTGAAAAGTCGTAATAACTTGTACCGTTGATTTTACTTGCAAGTTTAAAAATAATCTAAGATTGATATAAAAATATGGATATGATCAAGGCATTGTTTGGTTAAATCACTTAGCCTAAACACATCCCAAATAACATTATTTTTTTTATAAAGGAAAATTGTATTAAAACGAGCACAAGGGGTGCCCACCCAATACAAAAGACCAATAAGATTATTATCCTTTGTTATCCCCTTTAATCTTAAATTATTTTTTGATTACAACCTTAATCTAGTAATGAAATAATAGGATAAAAGAACTAAGTATTACAATTGTAATCAAGCTGGGGAGGGAGAAAAATAATATATGAAAAAATGGAAAAATAAGTGGTTTAACCACCACTCATCTTATGAAGAAAAAAAAAGCTCTACAAAAGATTAAAATAAAAAGATGAGGGGTGGAGAAATGAAAGAAAAAGGAAAACAAATTAACTTGTAGTACAAGTAGAAATGATACATGAAGTTAGAATATACTCTCTTAGCTTATTACAACTTCTTTGTATCTGAAAATACCACATCTTTTGTAGCCGAGTCACATTACAATATATGAAAAGACCTTAGTGATCCATTTTCTATATCATTCTTGATTAATCATGAGATAATATCAAAATTGACTTTATTGCTTGTTTATTGCGTGTTTGTGAGAGACATACACTATCAAACACTTGAGAGTTTACACTTCCCGATTTATTGACATATGAATTGTTTAAACAATGGCGTTTCAAATGGATTATGTAGGTAAGACTGACTTGCATGAATTAGATATCATACTTTTATTTCAGCTTGAAATTCCTTAGTGCACTTGTCTAATTGTGTGAACAACATGTTCTTTGAATGAATGTCATGACAATTGCTATGTAAGTCCTACTGAAAACTCAAACATGTTTTTGAAAAACTTAGCTTAGGCTCTTGTTTGAGGACAAACATGATTCTAAGTTGGGAAGAATTATTAATTGTCAAATTGATTATATTTTAACAGTCATTTTATTATTTGGAATTATTTATACCAATATTGGACCGCCCATTAAGTAATGACTTAATTTATTTATTATTCTTTTGAAATAAAATCTCTTACTTAAATAAGTTGAGGATTGCGAATGGACAACAAAAATAAATGTGAGCAAGTTAGTTGATACATAAATTACAACCATAAAATATTAAATGGTCCATGTGATGGATGTATTGGCCTAATTAATATCACCTTATACATGTTCTACAAATTGAGAGATTGAATAGGCTCCAAATTTTTATTTTGAAGGCCGAATAATTTACTCCATTGGAGATTTTGCTGGATTGGAGAATCTTCTGTTTCTTTAAAATATGTTCACATGAGTTCTCAATTTGATGCCCAAGCCAATCATGCAAAAAGAATTTATTATATCCAAAATGTTCTCCTACTCAATATTACTTATCCAATGGTCCTAATATGTGTGGAACAAACTTGGAGAAAAACTTACAATTTTACTAATACACATGTTATATTTTAAACAAGTTTTGTGATAAAGAAGTTAGGCACTATTTCCTTCACTTGTTGTCTCTAATGGTATACATTTCAAAGTATATCTTTGAAACTTAACAAGTTACTATGAGACTCAAATCATTCTTTTAAATCGTCAAGTTGTACATGTCTCAAAATCATACTTTTCAGGTCATGTGTCTAACACAAATTTTAATGTATCTCTAAGAATTGGTAATATTCCAACTTGTGATTTACTTTAAATTTATTTCTCTAAGATTAGGCAGTTCCCCAACTTCCATTCTAATTTTTAATTTTTGTCTATGAGATCCAAGAATACCCATGAGTTCTTGTTTTTAATTCTTGCCTACGAGATCGGGAAGTATCCCTTTATGTTTCCTCATTTTTTTTGCTTTCGGTTCCAAATGTATGCTTTCATGTTTTCCGTAAAATTGAAGTTCATTTTTTTACAAGTGACTTAAAACTATAACACTCAATTTTTTGTTAGTTTGCTATCCAATAAGAAACAAGAAAGAGGGGTAATTGTTAACACCCAATTTTGTGTGGTCTATTTTTACAAAACAAAAAATATCAAAATATGAAAAATATAAAATTAATATATTTTAAAATAATAAAAAATAAAAAAAGGCATTGTGGTCATTGTTGTGATTGTATAGAGTCAAATCATTATTTGTACTCATTTAAAGGTACGATAATATTTTTTTGGTTTTATAGAGTCATAAAATGATTTTTTTTTATACAAAAAGTGTTCTCTAGAATATTTGAAGCTAAATAAAATAATTTTACTAAGGATAACGTTTTGTGAATATTTTTATCACAAAAAATATATTATTAGATGCTCAAGAACTAATTTTATCTCTCTTAAAATTGTCAAATCATAATTAATGGTCATTTAATTGTGTGCAGTTTTATTTCCAATTTTAAAATCATTAATCAACAAGTTCATTTTTAAATAATTCATTAATTTGAGAAATAAAAAAATCTAGTAGCAATTACATTTTTTTAATTACAATTTGTATAAAAATGCAAATGTTTTAAAAATGCAATTGTCTCGAAATTCATGTTCAGATTTCCAATTATTGTCTGGTCATTGTAATCATTTTATCCTTGATTTTGGTGAATTCCCCTACCTTTTACAAAAATTATTATACAATCATTACCACTATTTTGCCATCATTTTTTCACAAAAGCAAGTGGCTAATCATTGGCCAGAATTCATGCCATTAAGAACGATCCATTCAGAGCATTACACTCATCTCATATGCTGTCATTGTTAACAAGCAAGGAGACACATGAAGTGAGATAGTAGACCTGCTCCACTATTTCATTTTGTGAGTATGTTTGTGGGGTATATATTTGTTGTTCCAAAGTTTGTGTTTGATATAAGCTTGTAATTGGTTTGAAAAATATATTTAAGTCAAAATTTAATTATTAAGTATTTTTCTGACCAATTACAAATTCATGGTACATGGAGTGAGACAGCAGATGTGCTCCCATGTTTGTGTTGTTTTGACGCGACTTTATTGCCACTTTGCACACCATCTTCCTCTTTTAGCGTTGTTCTTTCATAGATTTTGAATCTTCTAGTTAATTAGCTATTGCCATGTTGCAATGCTAAAATTTTACTTTTATTTTATTTCTTAGATATTTTTTTTGTTTTGTTCATTAAATAATATTTCAGGAATAAAATAAATAATAGTTTTATATACAAAATAATAAGATAAATCTTGCTTGCAGAAAAAAGGTTCTCCCTTCTATGCAATTTTGGCAGCTCCCTTACCTTGCATATCCTAACTTATTGACTTTTTTTAAATAGACCAAACCCCAAACATGTACAAAAAAAACTTCAATATGATATCTTCTTTATCCATCTCAAGCAATTAGCAAGAATAAGGACTTGTGTTGCTCCCTTACTAAAAAGTTGTAACTCAACTCTAAAGCTTTATTTGTCATAAAATAAAATTCTTCTTTATCATGTGTGGTTAACTGGTTAAAGACGTCCTTCGAAGCACATAATTCCTTTTCATTTTTTAAAGTGATAAAGTATATATCGAACGAAAGCATAATGTTATATTATAAATCATGTTTATTGATAAAGTAATATTAATTACTAAATTTTCCTAATCACTTTGACTTTGGTTTTTCTTGATCTTCCTCTTTCATTAGTAAAATATATTTTATGAGAAAAATAAATTTATATGAGAATGAGAGAAGTTAATATGGATACAAGATTAAAAGAAGGGTTAAGATCAAAATATGCATCAAATTTATATACATGAGAATAATTGATCCTACAAACACAACAAACTTATCACAAGACCCTTGATTCTTAACTGCAGTCATAAACCCTTTTCCTTTCAAATCTAGGATGAAGGAGACGCTGTATGTGGTAAGTCATTAAGCTCAATATTATCGTCTGAGGACATATCTAGGCCGCATAAGTAGGTTTCTGAAAACTCTTCCGAACTCAAATCAGAAAACACGGTCAAACCAAATTTGTTGCTTGAAGGTGAATTTCTATTTGCATTATGTTCTATGATATAGTTGAAATTGAGTACGAATGTCACAAACTTCTTTGCCATTTCTTCATTGTCTTTGTAGACTCGTCCAGTTTCTTTCTTCCAATCTTTAAATAGTTGGATAACTTCATCTTGTGATAGATTTCCGTCTGGTATCTTGTTATTGACTAGTGGTGATGACTTGGGATAATATAACTTGAAGAGTGTTATGAATGTAGTGCAAATGAAGAAAACAAGGATTAAATTGAGACTAAATAACTTGAAGAGTATTATGAATGTAGTGGAGATGAAGAAAATGATGAATAACTTGGGACCATAGGAAATCATTATTATTTTGATGATTGATTGAGTTAATAAGAAATGTTTGATATTCCTTCCTCTTCCTTAGTTTATTGTATTTATAGGAAGGCATGACATATATAACCAAAAGGGTGTGTTTTGCACTCAAATTTGAGTTAAACAAATAGTTTTCAATGACTAATAAAAATTTAAATATGTTGGATGGATCCTTTATCAAGATAACACTTATTAGACTTCAATATCTCTTGTTTATGAGTTAATTGTTGAGTTAGGCTAAATTAGGAGTCTAAAATTGCTTGCTTATTGTAATAGCCAATGTTATAAAAATCGGCTTGGATATGTCGGTTTGATCTGTCCAATTATGAATCAGATATTTAACCAGCTCAAGCCTTTTATCTAATCAATTTTGCATTAAAGTCGTAATATTTTAGTTCGAATTGGTTAATTTAAATCTAAAATTGGTGACTTGGATGGTCAGAATAAATGAGTCATTCAAAAATAAATATTTTTTAAACAATGATATGATGTCATTTTAAGATGACAAAATCAAGTGGTTTCGACCTATTTGTCATTATGTTTATCATTTGTTACTTTGTAAGTTAACAAAACTTACGTTGCTTAATTTATCATAAACACTCAATTATTTTAATCGTATGCACTCAATACAAATTCCTTTTAATCTTATGCACTCAATACAAAATTCATTTTAATCTTATGCACTCAATTATTTTTCCACGCCCCTTAGAATGTCTTTGAAATGTGAAATAACCATAATAAAATTTACAAAAGAAACTTTAAGAATGTAAATCCACAAAACTAAGTATGGAACATGAATAATAAGTGTTGGAATGATAATGAATTGAACTAACTCAGTATTCATTCGAAACTTGACGCGTTATTTGACTCAAAACCTTTGTTCGTGAACTAAATGAGTCGAGTTATACTATATTATATTATATGATATGATATGATGATATGATATTATATTATATTATATTATATTATATTATATTATATTATATTATATTATATTATATTATATTATATTATATTATATTATATTATATTATATTATATTATATTATATTATATTATATTATATTATATTATATTATATTATATTATATTATATTATATTATATTATATTATATTATATTATATT
>NC_032017.1:8482446-8505289 GCF_001865875.1 Lupinus angustifolius | reverse complement strand
GTTTTATATGGTTTTATATGTATTATATTATTGTATTATATTATATTTTATATATATATATATATATATATATTATATTATGTTTATATATATAAGCTAATCTTTTATGTTTATTATTCTACATTATTTTTATGTTTATCATTGTTATATATATATATATAAAAATATAACTTTATACAATATTTTTAAAATGAATTAATTATTTAAGTTGTTCAAATAAACCAATTTAAGTTCATCCAAACATTTCATGAACTTTTACCGAACCAAACTCCATCTAAAAAATAACTCATAGTGAACTTGAGTCAGTTTTTGAGTTGAGCAAATCCTTATTGAACTGAGTTATGATTCAACTATTTTCCAGCCTTAAGTAAACATACTGTCTATAAAAAAATTGATATTCCGTTTTTTAATGCAAGGATTCAAATTAAATTAATATTGGATTGTGTAGAACCCATCTCCCATTGAATACTTATTGGCAAAGTTTTATTTGGGGAAACTTCTAAACTCACATTCTTTGTATATATATATTTTAGACTTTCCATTGATCAATTTAATTTATTCCTTCTATCAAGGGGAATGGACATTAGTAATAGAGATAAATTTACCAATAAAAATCATAAATGATAGAATTATAAATTGGTAATTAATCCTGTATCAATATTATAGGTTAACCTTTACTAACACTTCAACTCATTTTCTATACATACTAAAAACTTAAAAATAAGGAGTAAAAATGCTTACTCATCGTCATTTTGGGAATTGTTAGAGTCACTAACAATTTTTTGTCTGAAAAAAAAGTGTTCTGATCATTTTTATAATTTTATAGAGTCAAATAATTATATTTACCTATTTGTAGGTATTACAATATTTTTCATGGCTTTGTAGAATCATTAGATATTTTGATGAAAAAATTACATTCTTAGATGTACTGAAATAATTTTTATTCACTTTTAAATATTTTAATCCTAATCTAGAGTCATAAAGTTGATTAATTGGGAATGATCTCATTTTTTTTTTGATTTCTAAAAAAATCGTATAGGTTATAAAATAATTTATTATGGAATCATTAATGGAGGAACACAATTTTAAAGAAAACATATGTCAAATTCTCCTTGATAAAAAGAGAGAACAAAGGAGAAAAGTACACACCAAAATATCACAAAGCCAAAAGTTAAAAACTGAAATCTCCTCTGATTCTATGAAGAATGTTGGGGATGCTTGAAATATATATTAACTGAGTTCCACATTGCCCAATATTAGAATAGAATAGAGTATCAATATTATACATGCATATGCTTTCTATGACTAAAATTATACCATTACATATTTGTTGATATTTATTTCTATTAATAATTGATTTTTTTAAATAATCAACTAGTTAACCTAATGAGCTATACAAAGTATATGCATGTGGTTAGAAAATGTTAAGCACAACACATACTCAAGACAATTAAATTATGTTTATTAAAAAATGCTACCTGACATTACATGGTGCAAGAAATAAATCTTTATCTATGTTTGATAAGTATATCAACTACATGTTGTGACTTCCCTCTTCCCTTCTTCTTTTTACTTTGAGGTTACTCATCAACAAAGAGGTTGTTTGTAGTGACAAGATCATCTTCCAAAATATTGTCATATACTAGTACCTAACATATAACATCAATATTAGTTAATTATAACACCAATGATTAAATGTAAAAGTGAAAAGATTTTGGGTTCAAAATAATGACATGACCAACATTTAGGATCAGATAATGAACAAACACTACTCAGTTTTATCCAACTCATGCTCACCCTAGAATCATCATTCTAGTACTATGACAGTTACCCTCACTGTATTCATAAAAGTGTATGGGATAACATTCAAGGCACTATGTTTTTTTAACATAAAGTGGGCCCATACATAGTAGAATTAGATAAGCATGTGTTATTTATTCTTGCTAGCCTATATAGTTCACACTATCGGTGAGCATGAGTCGAGTTGGGTCGAGTAAGGCTTATCCCTTACCCGACCATTGTTAAGTGCTAAAATTGCCTTAATCTATAAGGTTAATTTAGCATTTTTAGATTCTGAATACTTACTTTATATAATCATAGTTGAGATTTTGATGATAAATTATATTAATCTCATACTCCAAGTTTCCTTATGTGTTTCAGACCAAAAAAGGACAAGTTGCGTCAAATTAGGCTAACAATGCAAAAACCTCAAATTAGCTTCATTGTGTTCAGCGTAAGGATGGCAATGGGTACCCGAATCTATGGGTACGCACAAAAATATCCACAATAGGTTGGATCTGAGTCTATATTTTTGAACCCATGGGTATTTGGGTCCGGGTATTTGGGTCCGGGTATTTTTTAGACCCATTGTTAAATAGGGTGCAGTATTGTCCATGGTGGACAACGGTCCATAACGGTTGATAAAATTTTGTTATCATAGCGTTGTGGATGGTGTTGCGGCTAAATAGCGGACATCATCATTTGACAAAAAATAATTAAAAAATATAACTCAATAGACAACATAAACTGCATTGCAGAAAGTGTATATATATATATATATAAACCGCGGTCCATAAAAATAGAATCTAGAATAAAAATATAAACTACAGTTGAGAAAAAATCTACATTTCAGAAAAAAAAAAACAGGGAATACAAATTATGTATTTAACTAAATATATTATAAGAACATGAATATCAGTTTAACAAAATTAAAAGTTTATCAAAAAAACAAAATTACAATTCATAAAAAAAATAGAGTATTAGTTTTAAAATAAATAATATAACATTTAAGAAAAATAAAGAAAATGTCAAACAAATAGACTACATACAATAAGGAGGACTGGATGGTAGCCAATGACAACAGCGAAACTAATGATGGAGGTAGAAGTTGGTCGTAAACTGTAGATACGGCAGAGAGGGGGAAGAGTTTTTCTGAGAATAGAAAGGATATAAGGTTTAACCTAGAGTTGGGCCTAAAAACCCGACCTGAACCGCTCTATTGTTTATTTCAACAAACCTATATAGAAAAGCCCATTTACATTGAGTTCTACCTTTTCTGCAATGGCGCTTCCATTGCCATACTAGTATGGTGCCACTTTCGTGTAAGTGGCGGACAAGGCCATATTGTAGATTTTTTGAAATAGGTAATGACGATTGGCTAGAAAAGGCCACGACCATCTACTATGGTGGGGTGATGGCGGCTTTTTAACAACTCCATTGGGGCATAACGTGGTAACCAAACCCGCAGGTACCTGATCCCGTTCTAATATATATAGTAATATAACCCAAATTCCTTTTTTTTTATAATTTTTTACCTTGGCACCTACCGTTCCTTCCTAATTTCCCAAGGGTTAGTTTGGGAGTTAAATTTTGGAGGGGAAAGAAAGAGAACGAAAGGCTTGAGAGTCATGAAATACACATGTGAGATAACTTCTTATTCTCCTCATCTCTCCCTTTGTTCGTCGTTACCTCACTCCCTTTCCATCACTCATTCACTCTCCAACATCATCACTAATTAGAGGTTAGTATCCCTCAACTTTTATATATATCAATAATTTTTTAAGGGTTAAGATTATAGTTATTATCTTATTCTCCATAAATGAAACATTGACACAGTGTACACGTATGATGCATGTGTGCCACTATTTATATATATTCATATGGCTAATTCTTTGAGTTTTCTCATTGTCCATAAGTAATATTTAGTAATAGAAGACTGATTACTCTTGTGTCCTATTTAATTGTACTCATTGTCCAGAAACAATATTTAATTGTTCAATGGCTCAACACATTCATTCATAATTCCATGTGCCCCATTTAATTGACTTAGTGTTTTTAAACTTTGATTTGGTTTCTCACGTTGATTTGGTTTCTCATAAAGGAATGAAGATAATACTAAACAAGATTGAATTTATGAATATAGACAATTAAGATTGACAATTAATAACGATATATATACTTTTTCTTTCTTGAGAATATGATGTATTTTAGAAAATATATTTAGTTTTTTCTTATTTTGAACTTTATTGCCATTCTTTTTTTAACCTTTACTATCATTTTGTGACTGAATTTTATTCGTATTATGTGACTGAACTTTGTTATTATTATATGTAGAATATTTAATCCACAAGACTCTAACCCTACGCAAAAAGACTCTATTGTGCAAACTCCATCAAATGTGAGGGAGTCAAATTCAGCCTCTATGAATATAGAAAAGAATCTGAAGCGAAAAAACGAAAAATTTGTTTCATCTATTTGGAAACACTTTGAGTTAGTGGTAATAGGTTGTGAAGAGAAATTTGTTTGCAATTATTGTCATGCTAAACTCTTGGGTGAATCAAAGCAAGGAGCATCACACTTACGCAAATACTTTTCTTGTTCTCCCCAAAGAACAACTCGAGATATAAGACAATGTCCGCAAAAACTGAGAAAAGAGAAAGATAAAGTACTTGTTGATTCTTATATTTTTAACCAACAAGTTTCAAGGATGAAACTTGCCAAAATGATCATTCTCCTTGAGTATCCGCTGTCAATGGTTGTTCACTATGGCTTTAAAGAATTTTGTGTATCTTTATAATCTTCATTTAAGAGGATTTCTCGTAATATCATTAAGAGTTACATAATGAACCTTTATGAGTCTAAGGAGACTATAAGGAAATTATTGTCAAAAAAATCAAGTTGTATTGCCATTACCACTGATATGTGGACAATTAGCCACCATAGCAGAGGTTACATGGTTGTCACTGCTCATTATATTGTGATTCATCAATCCTATAAAGTTGAATTGTGAGGTAATAACACTAAACTTAATTTTATTATTATTACCTTTTGTTTTTTATTAATGGTTCATATCTTTAATTTTAAAATATTCATTCTAATGGTAGGTTTATATATGCTCCACATAAGGCCAAAGTTATTGGTGATGTCTTGTTTCAAAGTTATTGGTAATATTTAGTAATAGAATTTTTATTATTCTTGTTTCCCAGGTAATTGTTCTCATTGTCCAGAAACAATATTTAATTGTTCAATGGCTTAACACATTCATTCATAATTTCCAGTGTCCTACTTAATTGACTTAGTGTTTTTAAACTTTGGTTTAGTTTCTTATTTTAATTTGGTTTCTTATAAAGGAATGAAGATAACACTAAACAAGATTGAACTTAAGAATATAGACAATTAAGATTCTGAATTAATAATGATATGTTTACATTTTTCTTTTTTGAGAATATGTTGTATTTCAGAAAATATGTTTACTTTTTTTTAATTATTTTGAACTTTATTGCCATTCTTTTTTAACCTTTACTGTCATTTTGTGACCGAACTTTATTCCCATTATGTGACTGAACTTTGTTATTGTTATATCTAGAATGTTTAATCCATAATACTCTATCTAATCCTATGCAAGAAGAATCTATTGTGCAAGCTCCATCAAATGTGGGGGACTCAAATTCAGTCTCTATGAATGTAGCAAAGAAACTGAGGTGAAAAAATGAAAATTTGTTTCACCTATTTTGAAACAGTTTGAGTTGGTGGTAATTGGGGGTGAAGAGAAATTTGTTTGCAATTATTTTCATGCTAAACTCTTGGGTGAATCAAAGCAAGAAATATCACACTTACACAAATACTTTGCTTGTTATCCCCCAAAGAACAACTCGATATATAAGATAATGCTTGCTCAAAACTTAGAAACAAGAGAAAGAATAA
This sequence comes from Lupinus angustifolius, assembly GCF_001865875.1. Classification (NCBI taxonomy): domain Eukaryota; kingdom Viridiplantae; phylum Streptophyta; class Magnoliopsida; order Fabales; family Fabaceae; genus Lupinus; species Lupinus angustifolius. Next base: position 8,499,586 of record NC_032017.1, on the reverse strand, counting down.
GTACTTGTTTGTTCTTATATTTTTAACCAACTAGTTACAAGGATGAAACTTGCCAAGATGATCTTTCTCCTTGAGTACCACTGTCAATGGTTGATTACTATGGCTTTAAAAAATTTTGTGCATCTTTACAATCTTCATTTAAGGGGATATCTCGTAATACCATCAAGAATGATGTAATGAACCTTTATGAGTCTAAGAAGCGGACTACAAGGAAGTTATTGTAAAAAAAAATAAGTTGTATTGCAATTACCACTAATATGTGGACAACTAGCCACCAAAGCAGAGGTTACATGGTTGTCACTACTCATTATGTTGATGATTCATCGGTCCTACAAAGTTGAATTGTGAGGTAATAACACTAAACTTAATATTATTTTTGTTACGTTTTGTTATTTTATTAATGGTTCAAAATTTTAATATTAAAACATTCATTATAATGTTAGGTTTATATATGTGCCTGCTCCACATAAGGCCAATGTTATTGGTGATGCCTTATTTCGATATTTGATGGATTGGAATTCAGATAGAAAGTTATCCACCTTAACTATTGATAATTGCACTAAAAATGAAGTGTGATAAGGTTTATTCTCGGGAAGATTCCACTAAGGTCATTTATTTTGGGTGGTAAATTATTTCACATGTGGTGTTCCACACACATTATGAATCTAGTTGTTAAAGACGGGTTATCCATTATCTCTGATGCTATTGTAAAAGTTAGAAATAGTGTTGATTTTTGGACAACTACACCTAAAAGAGAAGAAAAATTCCAAGTATGTGAACATGAAAATATTCAAGGATGTGTTTCACATCTCGGTTGGATACCTCAACTTGCCCATTAGTTTGGTGGTGATAATGTGAAGCAACCTTATGATTTACCCCATAATGTTTTAGGACCTTGGCAAGCTGAGTATTGCAGAAGTGTGAACCTCCTACACTGATGATAACTCGCAGTGTACCAAATTGGTTAAAAATATTTTTCCTTATGAACTTTATCACCATTTTGCCATCAACAGTAGAGGAGGCTATCACTTCTACCCACTTTGATACATAATCCATCCCACGATGATATAGAAATTAGAATTGGAGGATGAAAAAGGACCCATAAAATTAATACCCCAATAGTCGAAGACTTCGACTTCTAAGATATTCTAGATCGACATTTCATTGCACCACCCAATGCCACCCATTCGTTGACATAATAATATGATTTGCTTTCCTTTATAGTCTTGCATTAGAAAAAAGTAACCTGTTTGTATATCATTTGAGTAAATGAAAGTTTAGATCGTATTTTTCTTTTCAAAGTAAAAGATAAAACTCTTACAAATGAATGATAACACAATATCGAACTTACACATGACATAATTTGACATGTTCCATTAAAAAAGTAAGTCGGTAAATTGATCTGAACTAAACCATTTATGATTGATTATATTCTTAGGATGAAAAACAACAAAAACTAGACCAAACCATCCATATTGTTCGATTTGAATTTTAAACTACAGAAAACGTCTATCCTAATGGATTTGTTACACTCCAATCCTTGAATTCATTAACTTCTTATCCAACATTAACATTTATTTTTGGGAGTCACACACAATACATTATTAATTCTCCTACATTAGAAAATAATTCAACAATTTAACAAATATATAAGATTTAGTTGATATACAATTAATCTATTAAAACAAAGTAATGCCAAATTAGGGAGTGGGTGAATTTATTCTAGGGTTAAGTTAAAAATTTATTCTACATCTTAGTTATTCATTTTATGAAAATCTAATGGTTTACATGATTTGAATTAATCATTAGATTTGAACCATTATATTTTTATAGAATGAATAACTAAGATATGAAGTAGTTTTTTTTTAATTCATTCCCAAAATAAGTGGATCTCCTTCCCGTAAATTATATAGAAAATATAAAATATATTATGTTATGGAATCTCTGGCAGGCGGAAGAAGCATCAAATGGTACCAATGATAGATACTGGGAGAATGAGTTATTGATGTTGCTCTGCTAGGGCTTGAGATTCCAATCTTCGTGGACTTGTAAAAATGAATGATAAATCACTCAAATCAATGATTCCATGGAACTTTTTGTCAAACCTAGATGGTCCTGCTGTAAAGGGGAAAGATCCGTGCGTGGTGAAGGAAAATAAGTCCTTTGTGCAAGCTCTCAAAGCTTCAAATGACATCTCTATCTCCCAGCTCCCACAACCTTGTCTAAAGGGGGATTCTATTGCCATTAAAATTCCAGAGGACGAGTACCAAGCGGGTGTGCTAAGATGTAAGTCTCATCTTCATGGAAGACTAATTTTTGCAAAAGGAGATAAGCCGTTGAAATTTACGGAGCTAAAAGAGAAGCTTGCCTCTCTTTGGAGCATGGTTGATAGGTGGAGTATGGTCTCCTTAGAACGAGGATTCTATGAATTCTCCTTCTCCTCGGCTGAAGATATGAGAGTGGTCTGTGCAGTGGGTTCCTGGAGTTTGAAACCAGGGCTCCTTAGGTTGTCGCTTTGGACTCCGGATTTTAACCCAAGCATTCAGAAAATCTCGCACTCTCAATGTTGGGCTAGGATTTTGGGTCTGCCCCTGGAATACTGGAGTGCTAAGATTCTGTTTTCAATAGCAGGGGGACTTTGAACGCCTATTGCCCTTGATGAAGCAACTTCGTCCAGGTCCTTTGGACATTTTGCCAGAATTTTAGTTGACTTGGATCTAAAAGGTAGCTTACCTAACCAGATTCTAGTGGAAAGGGAAGGTTTTGCCTTCTTTGTGTATATTGAGTATGAAAATCTACCAAGTTTCTGCAATGGGTGTCATTCCATTGGTCATTTGGAATCCAATTGCAGAAGAAGTACCAAAAGCGTTACAATGGAGGCTAAACAGTTGAACAAGGTGACCCAACCAGGGAAGCATAAGATGGTTCCTGAGAATAGCCCACCTGAGTCAAGAGTGGGTAAAGGTAAGGAGAACGCTAGTCCTGAGGAGGTTCCTATTCTGCCTAAAGAAATCGTTGCAGGACAAATGCAGGATTTGATTATTAATTTGGAGTTTGAGAAAAATGACGATCTTCAAGCTGAGCACCTGACAAAAATTGGTAAGCCATCTCAAAGAGAAGCTGTAGAGAAAGGAGTTTGTTCGGATGGTGATACATCCGAGACAAGGGTGGAGGACTCCCAAAATAATGACAAGGAAGTTCATCTTTTGCCAAAAGAAAAATTCAAAATTTTGCCACAGAGCCAATTGCCCAGAGAAGCCAGAGTTATAGGTAGGCTATGGGCTGATGTGGAAGAATTTGATGAGGGTGAGGAGGTGGAATCTGATAAGGTAGAGGAGTTCTCCAAAGTCCTCTCAAAATCTCAGAAAAAGAAGTTGAGACAGAAACAGAGTCAGGATAAGGTTCACTTTACCCGAAGGGGTGGTTTTCTAAATGTTACAAAATGAAGCTTCTCTACTGGAATTGCAGGGGTCTTGGTAATCAAAAGACCAAGTTGTTGCTAAAAAATTTCTGTTTAGAAAATAAACCGGATGTTCTTTTCATATCTGAGCCTATGGTGCTTTTCAGCAAAATAAATCCTTCTTTTTGGTCTGTTTTAAGGCTGAAACTCTTTGCAGTGAATGAAAGAGGAATTTTGAAGCCAACTATTTGGGGTTTGTGTCATGTTGATCTTAACCCAACAATAATTTCCAAGTCTTCTCAGCAGATATCCATATCTCTTGAGGTGGAGGAGAAAAAGGTGTTTATATCTGCTGTGTATGCTCACACTCAGTACATGATTCGTAGAGAATTGTGGTCTGAGATTCTGTCCCTGATTGATGCTTTTACTGGACCTTGGTGTGTTTTGGGAGATTTTAATGCTGTTATTGGTGCCAATGAATGCAGAGGCTCATCTATTCCAAACAAGGCTTCTTGTGAGGAATTCAAATCCTTTTCTGAGGTGGGTAATCTCACTCATGTTGTCACTAGGGGAGCCGAGTTCACTTGGACCAACAAAAGAAGTGGTGTGGCACACACAGAGAAAAGATTATATAGAGCTCTATGTAATGATATCTGGTTATCTGAATGGCATTACACTTCTTGCTTCACCTTGCCAAGGGCTGCCTCTGATCATCATCCCCTGATGATAAGCTGCTTCAATAGCTTGTGTTCCCATAAATCTCAGTTTAAGTTCCATAGAATGTGGACTCAGCACCCTACTCTGCATAAGTTGGTGGAGGAGCACTGGAACGTTAGAGTGATTGGTTGCCCTATGTACATCTTGACTACAAAGTTGAAGTCTCTCAAGAATGTTTTAAAGGTTTGGAATAAGGAGATTTTTGGTAATATTCATCTTCGAGTTCAGAATGCTATGGCTCTGGTTGGAGAAATTCAGATATGCATTAGGGATAATGGTTTGAATGATGATCTTATGGCTGAGGAAAAGGCTGCTCAAAGTGACCTCTCTATGGTACTTAGAGCTGAGGAGGAGTTTTGGAGGGAAAAATCCAAAGTCAATTGGAAGCTTCAGGGGGATAGGAATACAAGTTATTTTCACAAAATAGACAAAATAAGGAATGCTACTAAGTCTCTAACTATGCTGAGAATTAATGATGACATTATCTTTGAGCAGCAGGAGATTTCTGATCATGTGCTTGATTATTTTCATACCCTATATGCTTCCCAGAACACAATTCAGCACACTGATCTTATAAGGAATGTCATCCCTATTTCAGTGACTGAGGAGGATAATTCAATGTTAGCTAGAATCCCCCTCATTGATGAGATTAAGGATGCAGTTTTTGCTCTAAATGGTGAAGGAGCACTTGGGCCTGATGGGTTTGGGGGGGTGTTTCTTTTAAGAGTTTTGGGAGATTATAGGCAAGGATGTTTGCAATTTGGTTCTTTAGTTCTTCAATCAGAGTTGGATTCTTCCAAATTTGAATTCAAACAATGTCATCCTCATTCCTAAATTCCCTGGTGCAGACAGAATTGAGGACTTAAGACCAATTGCTTTGGCTAATTTCCAGTTCAAAATTATCTCTAAAATCCTAGCTGATAGGCTTGCTCGAATTGCTCCTAAAATTATCTCTTCTAATCAGAGAGGCTTCATCAAGGGAAGACATATTCATGATTGCATTTGTCTTGCTTCAGAAGCTGTTAATCTTCTTGATCATAAAACTTATGGACGCAATCTTGCTATCAAATTGGATGTCAAAAAAGCTTTTGACACAATTGACTGGAAATTCCTTCTAGACACTATGGAGGCCTTTGGTTTTCATGCTATTTTCATTAATTGGATAAGGGTTATTCTAAAATCTGCAAAGTTATCCATCTCTGTCAATGGTCAAGCTGCTGGTTTCTTCAGTTGCAAGATAGGGGTTAGACAAGGGGATCCCCTATCTCCCTTATTGTTTTGTTTGGCTGAGGATGTGCTAAGTAGAGGAATCACAAGTCTGTTTGAGCAGGGCAAAATTAGCCCAATAGCTGGTCCTAGAATCAATACTCCTACTCATGTCCTTTATGCAGATGACATCTTGATTTTTTGCAAAGGTTTCAAGAGTCAGTTGATGGCTCTAAAGGCCTTATTCATTGACTATGCAAACAGATCTGGCCAAAGTCTGAACATAAACAAATGTAAGTTCTATTCCTCTCAAGCCTCTGCTAGGAAGCTTAATAGCATTAAAAACTGGTTGGGTTTCTCTGCTGGCCAGCTTCCCTTCAATTACCTGGGAGTCCCCTTGTTTAAAGGAAAGCCGAAAGCCATCCATTTGCAGCCTATAGCTGATAAAATTGTTAACAAGTTGACAAAATGGAAAGGATCTATTCTATCTATAATGGGTAGGGTGGAGATTGTTAAATCCATCATTCTTAGCATGTTGGGGTATAGTTTCCATGTTTACCTTTGGCCTGCAAATCTGCTAAGGAAAATGGATGCAAGTATAAGAAATTTTATTTGGCCAGGTGATCCCATAGGTAGAAAATTGGTAACTGTGGCTTGGCACAAAGTTTGCACGCCGATTAAAGAGGGAGGTCTGGGTATTAGATCTATCAAAGACATGAATCAGGCTGCAATCTTAAAGCTGGCTTGGGAGATGAGGGCTTCAAATGATGTTTGGGCTGAGTTCTTCAGGGACAGATTCTGCAAGGGATCAAGTCCTAAGATTTCTTATATCAAATCATCTGTTTGGGTTGGAATCAAGCAGTTTTGGAATAGGGTGCAGGAGAATTCAATCTGGTTAGTTGGAAATGGCAAGGCAATTAACTTCTGGTTGGATAATTGGACAGGTAACACTCTGGTGGATTATCTAGGCATCCCTGCTCATATCTCAACCTCTCTAAAGGCCACAGTGGCAGAGTTCATCCAGGACTCTTCTTGGATTATTCCTTCCTGGCTAGCTAGGTCCTTCCCCCAACTTTGTGACTCTATAACAAGCATTCTAATCTCCAACCAAACTGATAAACTGGCTTGGATTAATGCTGCTGATGGTATTCTTTCAATGAAAGAGGCTTACCTTTTCATGAAGCCTCAATCCTCTAAGCAAAACTGGTGCAAGAATATTTGGTCTTCTTTAATCCCTCCTTCAAAATCATTTGTCACTTGGAGATTGTATCATAATAAGATGCCCACTGATGAGCATTTAAAGGCCAGAGGCTTAGCTTTGGGATCAATTTGCTCCCTGTGCAAGGCAAATGAGGAGTCATCAGAACATTTATTCTTCAGGTGTAGGTTTGCTGGGGAAATATGGTCTGGGCTTCAAGCTCAAACTGGGTGTTCACTAGACTCTTCATCTATAGCAAATCTTCTCATCATCTCGGATTCTCTCAGTCCCTTGGCAAAGAATGTCATGATAGCTTCTATTCTAAATGCAATATCCGCTATTTGGTACTGTAGGAACCAACCCAGATTTAATGATATGGAGATTTCCCTCAGTCAAGCCATGGCCAAAATCAAAGTTGACACTGCCTTCATTGGGAACCTCTGCAAGTTGTACGCCAGAAACTCGATTACAGAGTTCAAGCTTCTAAGATCTTTTGGTATAGTTGGGAAATTCAGTAAAGCTCCCAATATCACAGAGGTTATGTGGAAGACTCCTTCTGTTGGTTGAGTGAAAGCTAACTCGGATGGTGCTGCTCACGGTTGTCTAGGTCATGCAGGAGGGGGGGGGATTTTCAGGAACAGTAATGGGGAATTCATGGGCTGCTTTGCTTCCTACTTTCACATCCAGAATTCTATCTATGCTAAGTTGCTTGCTGTTATTATGGCAGTGTTAATAGCTCATGACAATGGATGGAGGTCTATTTGGTTGGAGTGTGATTCAAAGGTGGTGGTTGACATCTTCGATGGTTCAAAGTCAGTTCCTTGGCGTCTAAGCAATCTAATGAACAAGTGCAATAGCACTTTATCCTCGATGAACTTCAAGGTTACCCACATTTTCAGACAAGGAAATGCTTGTGCTGATAAACTTGCCACTTATGGAGTTAGTTCCAAGGTTGATACTTGGTGGAATTATATGCCGAATTTTTTGTATGAGGATTTTTACAGAAATAGGAACTTGCTTCCTAATTACAGGTTCCGCAACTTGTAAAGCTTTGGCGTTCTTTTAATGAAATCTTGGGTGTGCGTTAGCACCTTTATTTAAAAAAAAAAGAATCTCTGGCAGGCATAAAGAATCCAATTCTCTCAACTTAAAATTAAAATATCAAATTAAATATAATGAGTTAAATGAAATACAAAACAGAAAGGTTGAAACATTAATATAACAAGTTGAAAAACTATTATTTTTTAATTTTACACTCTTTTGAAAATTATTAATAATTTTTACATTATCAATAGAAAGGTTTACATAAAAATAAATGTAGTGAATGTATTGGAAATAGTATGAATAACATCGACTCTCTTGAGTTTTAGTGAAATTATAAAAAATATTCTTTGTATTTTTACACGTACACAAATCACTCCTGATTTAAACACATACATAACACTAACAAACATTGCATGGGAGATGAGTATAATAGGAGGTGAAATAAGAGTAGGTTGTGATTATATTAATTGGTTTTGATGATAGGTAATAGGATGGAGGTGGGAAGTTAACATATTCAGTGCTATAGATTGGGATAAAGATGGGGGGAGTGGATTTTTTTGGATGGCTTGGATATAGATTTCTATAAGTATGGGTAAAGATTTAAAGGATTAAGAGGTGCATGGGTAGTGGATGAGTTAATTGGGTTAGTTGTAGGTTGGGATAAGGGTGGGTGAGGAATTCTAGAATTAATAGGTGAGGTTGGAGTTGGGTGGTTGTTGACCAAATGATACGGATTTTTATTTGGATGAGGAGTGTTATGGATAAGGGAGGGAGGGTGAGAGAGAATGTGATTAGGATTGGATTTTGTCGAAGCGATATAGGTTGTTGCATGGGATAAGGGAATGTATCTTCAATAAAAATAAGATGTCTTGAAGTGCATAAGGTTTATGACTATAAATCAAAATAATGATAGACACTTTGAGTGAGGTTATAACATAGGAAAAATACATGATTTGGATTTTGTTTGAAATTTATTTATGGTGTATTGACCAAGCCAAGGCTAGCATAGACAACCAAACATATGTAACTTTGAGTAATTTGGTATAGAGTGAAAATGTGTTTCAAAGGCAGTTTTCATGTGTAGAACTAGAGTTGGAAGATGGTGTATGAGATAAGTTGCCATTTGAATAACATATGACCAGAATGTTAGGGGAAGAGAAACATGAGTAAGTAGAAACATGTAGTTTCTAACAATTGTTTGTGTTTACATTTAGGAAGACCATTGTGTTCAAAAGTGCATGTGGGAGTTGTTAGATGAGCTATGCCATGAATTTGAAGAAAAGCATGAATATTTAGAAATTCATCACCATTGTAACTATAAAGAGTTTTAATTTTGCAATTTGTATGACATTGTTGAAACATCATATTGAGGTTTCATGGGATAAAGCCAAACATATGTGAAGAAATGATCAATAAATACGACATAATAAGAGAATCTATTTATTGAAGCAATTGCGGTAGGACCCCATACATCAGGAAAATTACTTTCCAAAGGCTTAGAGATAGAAATGGTAGATTGTAAAAATGACAGCTTGTATTCTTTATTAGCTAGACAATAGAACACCTAAAAGAACTAGAACATGACTTGTGGTTGAAGATGGACATGAGAATTAGAAGATGAGAACTGTAAGGGAAGGTTGATGTTGAACATGATTGACTTGGACATGAGATGGTAGCAACTTACACACATGATCTTCATTATTTCTGTGCAGAAGAATCACCACCATGATTAGGCTCTTTACCTCAAAATAGTATGGAAAGAATTCAATAGAAACCAAATTAGTTTTACATAATTGTCATAATAACACAAGTTTTTAAGTAATTTATGGAACATGCAAAACATTACATAAATATGGTGGTTTAGAAAAAAAGGATATTTTCGTAAATCCACAATGTTTTATTGGGAGAGTCTTACCATTAGCAACCATGAGTTTGTGACTACCATAGTAATCAGTAGATAATGGTAATACAACAATAGTTAATTCCTATGTGATGTAATATATTTATATATATATGAGGAGGGATCCATTTATACGTAAGTTAAGTTATATTACTTACACTCAATCTTACTAATTCATTTTCTTATATCCTATGGACAACTAAGTGAGTGCAATAAGTGATGAAAGAAAAAAGAGAAATCTTAAATAACTTTTAAGTTTCACCCATTGCGTCCATTGAATTTAAGAAAATAAATGGCTGAGATTGAGTGTAACTTAACTTAGGTGTAAACGAATCCATCATCTATATATATATATATATATATATGTATATATATATATATATCGAACGATAATATAATGTTATATTCTAAATCATCTTTATTGATAAAGTAATATTAATCTCTAAATTTTTCCTAATCACTTTGACTTTTGTTTTTCTTGACTTTCCTCTTTCTTTAGTAAGATATATTTATGGGGAAAATAAAAATATATGAGAATGAGAGAAGTTAATATTGATACAAGATTGGTTAAGATCAAAATATGCATCAAATTTATATACATGAGAATAATTGATCTTGCAAATACAACAAACTTACCACAAGACTCTTGATTTTTAACTGTAGTCAGAACTCCGTTTCCTTCAAATCTAGGATGAAGGAGGCACAGTATGTGGTAAGTCATTAAGCTCAATATCATCCTCTGAGGACACCTCTAGGCCACCTATGTAGGTTTCTTCAAACTCCTCCTGACTCAAATCAACAAATACGTTCAAACCCTTTCTCTAGCTTGAAGGTGACTCTATTTGTATTATACTCTATCATATCATGAAAATTGGATACGAATGTCACAAACTTCTTTGCCATTTCTTCATTGTCTTTGTAGACTCGTCTATATTCTTTCTTCCATTCTATGAATAGTTGGATAACTTCATCCTGCGATATATTGTTTAATGGTGTGCTGTTATTGGCTAGTATTGATGACTTAGGATAGTATAACTTGAAGAGTGTTATGAATGTAGTGCAGATGAAGAAAAGGAGGAATAACTTGAGACTGTATAACTTGAAGAGTGTTATGAATGTAGTGGAGATGAAGAACATGATGAAAAACTTGGGACCATATGAAATCATTATTATTTTGATGATTGATTGAATTAATAACCAATGTTTGATATTCGTTCCTCTTCCTCACTATATTATATTTATAGGAAGGTATGACATCTATAACCAAAGAGGATGTGTTCAGTACCCGAATTTGAGCTAAAATAGTTTTTAATGATTAATAAAAGTTTAAATAAGTTGGATGGATCTGTTATCAAGATAACACTTATTAGACTTCAATATCTCTTGTTAATTTGTTGAGTTAAGCTAAATTAGGAATCTAAAAGTGTTTGCTTATAGTAATAGTCATTGTTATGAAAATCGGCTTGTATATATCGGTTTGATCGGGCCAATTATGAATCATATACTTAACTGGCTCAACCCTTTTATCTAACCGATTTTGAATTGAAGACATGATATTTTATTTCAAATCGGTTGATTTAAGTCTGAAATTGATGACTTCGTTGGTCAGACTGATTGAGTCATTCAAAAAATATATGTTTTTAAAACAATCATATGATGTCATTTTAAGATGACAAAATCAAGTGTTTTCAACGTATTTGTAGTTATGTTTATCATTTGTAACTTTGTAAGTTAACAAAACTTAAGTTGCTTAATTAATGTTATGCACTCAATACAAAATTCCTTTTAATCTTATGCATTCAATACAAAATTCCTTTTAATCTTATGCACTCAATTATTTTTCCACACCTCTTATGGTGTCTTTGAAATGTGAAATAAACATAATAAAATTATAAAAGAAACTTTAAGAATGTGAATCCAGAAAACTGAGTATGGAACATGAATGGTAAATGTAGGACTAACAATGAATTGAATAAACGCAATATTTCTTTGAAACTCGACTTGTTATTTAACTCAAAAAATGTTACCATGAACCAAATGTGTCGAGTTTGAACTAAAAATTGATCTCATTATATAGACGAGACGAACTTGAATTAGATACAGTTCCACTAATTAGATTCATGAACTAACTTAATATAAATACAATATATAAGTTTATATTATAATATAATATAATATATTATATTATATTATATTATATTATATTATATTCTATATGATATTTATATTTATATAAAATTATATTTATATCTATATATAATATATATTATGTTTATATATAAGCTAATCTTTTATGGTTATCATTGTTATATATATATATAACTTCATACAATATTTTTTAAAATGTATTAATTATTTAAGTTGTTAAAATAAATTAATTTAAGCTGAGTTGAACAGTTTGTGAACTATTATCGAGTCCAACTCTAACTAAAAATAACTCATCGAACTTTAGTTGGTTTTTGATTTGAACACATCTTTGTTGAGCTGAACTCGGGTTCGACTCTTTTCTAGTCTTAAGTTAGCATATGTGTCTAGTCTAAAAAAATGGTTTTATTCCCTTGGCTTCAAAATAGTAAAAGCAAAAATGTCTATGAAAAAATTTGATATTCCATTTTTTTTAATGCAAGGATTCAAATTAAATTAATATTGGATTGTGTAGAATCCCTCACCCATTGAATACTTTTTTATTTGGGGAAACTTCAAAACTCATTCTTCTTTGTATATGTACTTTTTAGACTTTCCATTGGTCAATTTAATTTAGTCCTTCTATCAAAAGTGAATTGGCGTTAGTAATAGAGATAAATTTGACCAATAAAAATCATAAATGATAGAACTATATATTGGTAATTTACTCTATATCAATATTATAGGTTAACCTTTATAAGCACTTCAACTCATTTTCTATACATACTAAAAACATAAAATAAGGTGTAAAAATGCCCACTCGTCATTTTGGGAATTGTTAGAGTCACTAACAAAGTTTTGTCTAAAAAAGAGTGTTCCGATTATTTTTTGTAATTTTATAGTCAAATAATTATATTTACCAATTTATAGGTATTACAATATTTTTTATGCCTTTGTACAATCATTAAAATATTTTGATCAAAAATCTACATTCTTAGATGTATTGAAATAAATTTTATTCACTTTTAAATATTTGAATTCTAATCTAGAGTCATAAAGTTGATTAATTGGGAATGATCTTATTTTTTTATGTTTGATTTATAAAACAAATCATACAAAATCATAAAATAATTTATTATGGAATCATTAATGGTGGAACACAATTTTAAAGAAAACATACGTAAAATTCTCCTCAATAAATAGGGAGGACAAAGGAGAAAAGCACACACCAATGTCGCGTTCCGATTTTCGGTCGAACACCGGGCATACGACTGATTTGGAGTCGCCACCATGTTTTTGCGGTCAAAACGTAGAAAACCCTTTTGACGCCCAAATATTGGAAAGACTTGGCCTTTGAACTAGACCTCTGGACTCGGGAATCGGTTACGAATCCAGGAAGGTATTAGAATCGCGTTCGCCCATTATCAAACGGTACCCGCAATAATCGCATGGAATTAGATATAACCTAAAGCTTGTTAAATCAATTAATTATTTACAGAAAAAAAGTTTTTGTTTTTATTTTTGTGTCTGACAAGAGTTCGTCCTGCTCCTACGTATCCCCGGGTGCAATAGGGAAATCAAGATTTACTAGTTCTTAAGTAGAAAACATTTGCGTGTTGACTGATTTTTAGTTAATGAAAAGTGGTTTGACTTATATCATCTTATCCATATTAGTGAGAAAGAAGAGGAAGTACGACGGTCACTCACCGCTTTCTTACTAACCCGATAATAAAAAGGGGACTCAAATTGTCAGTTGATAAGGTTAAGGATAGAGATACAACCTTGTCCTACATTACTTTACCCATTTTAAATAAAAGAAGAGGCAGTACGACGATCGCTCACCGCTTTTTATTAAATACGATAATGAGACAATGACTTAATATATATTGTCTTATCCTTATTAGAGAGAAAGACGAGGCAGTACAACAACCGCTTACCGGTTTCCTACTAACATGACAATAACATAATACTCAAGTTGATACTCTTTCTCTAACCTTAGCACTTAAAAATATTTTTATCTAACTTGATTAATTTTATAAAAAATTTATTATTTCAAAGGTTTATATAATAAAATACTAATGATTTTGGCTCTTGATTATTTCAAAATTTCATGTCATAAAATATTAATGATTGTGACTCTCGATTATCTCAAAAACTCATATCATATCATATTAATGATTGTGATTCTTATTTCAGATATTAAATATAATTTCAAAAAGAGAGTATCTTATTTATTGATGGTTCAGATACATATGACATATTAATTATTGACGACTTTTATATTTACAAGAAACGACATTAATGAATATTTGATTACTTTATTTTGAAATTTGCAAAAAATGAATCCTTATTTAAAAGTTAGGGTAAAACTTTAAAAGATAAGGACGACACTGACCATCTACCTCCATTCCCATTGCCCTAGAAAGAAGAGGTAGTACGACAATCACTCACCAAATTCTATTTGAAGGAAAAAGAAAATATGGTTCGGTTCGTTCACCGATCTCCCAAATTCTTACTTAAATTTTTTTAAAAGTTTTTATTTATTTAATTAAATTAGTACTAAAACTCAAAGTACATAATACCGGTATCTTAACATTTTTAATGACATAATACTCATATGAAACCCATATATAATACAAATAAACCATAATGAATAAAACATAAAATTAATAATAGTGTAATAACATAAAAACACAAACAGTAACTAAACATTTAAACTTAACCCATATATTGCATAAATGAAGACCCAACAACCTAAATGACCAACTAACGAATGAGCAATTTAAAATAAATACAAATAACGTAAATAATAATAATAATAATAATAATAATAATAATACACAATACACAAAAAGAAAAGGATTAGAAAGAAACGGGAATGGAAGAATAGAAGGGGATGAAGAAGAAGACTCCCTGACCATTGCCGTTCACGGCCAGGGTTTGCCGGCGGCGCTCCTATAGGCCAAGTCGCTCCTCCAGGGGCAGTTGAGATGTCCAGGACATGTTTGGGCACACCGCTGGAGAATAAAAACCATGGTCAGTGGCGATACCGACTTGGGAGTACCACGCACGATGGGAGGAGCACCAAGGACTGCTGTGGGAGACCCGCTGGGGTCTCCTTCACTGGTCTTGCCATAGACCGACGTCTAGGGAGCTTGTTAGGCCGTGTGGTGGCCTGCGTCGATGTTCAGCGGTACTCAACCATGAAGAAATGGCTTCTGGTGATTTCCCAACCATACCCATTAACATTTCACACAAGAATGTCTTTGATATTATCAAGACCCCATTTTGTTTGGTTCGTTTTTGGTTCATACTATATGATTAATAACCATGAAATGATAATATGAACATGGCAAATACACTGTTAATGTACAAGTTAAGAAATGTATGACATATAACAGTGAATTCAAACAATGAATGAAAGGATAGAGAAGGAAAGAAGGAAACAGTGACAAGGTGAAAGAGATACCTCTTGTTTTGGCTATAGGAATGATTATGCTTTTTATTCCCTTCTTCTCCTTTTCTTACCAAAAGTTGCTCAATCTTTTCTGCTGGAGGCTAGTGCGTTTTTTTGGATATAGATTTCTTGCTTAAGGTACTAAACCTTGGTTTAGGGATAAGGCTGCACATTTTTTTTTAAAAAGCTGGTCCTCCCTCTGTTGTTAGTTAAGTGGTCTTTATATAGATCCCTTAGAATTAGGTTCAGGGTTACTAAAAAGCCTTAAGGTAATTACTACCTAGATCTGTGAGTGTTTTTTTTAATTGCGACCCAGTCCCTGAACTTCCTTAAAATTTAAAAAAAGACCACGGACGAAATTGGGTATTCACAACTGCCCCTCTTTCCTTGTTACTTATCCGCTAACATTCAAACCGTGGTATGAGTGTTATCGGGGTAAGTAACTAGTAAAGAAAGGGAATACTAATTTCGTTTGGGGAAGCCACAGAAGAGACAAAGGTCTGGGTTGCAGTTTAGAGATACCAAGAGAACTATATAATCTGGAAAGATCGACTCGACTTGGTTATACGCTGAAGCTTGAGCTCGATCATGCTCCTTATTCGATGATGATATTGCATTAGAAGCTGGTGATGTAATACCAATTTAGATGTCTATGTCTCACAATGATTTAAAACATGCTTTGTAATTAAATCAAATGACCCTCTAAGGATAGAGGTTTAGGGAAATGGCCAAGAACACGGGTTGTGTACTGTCAGAAACTTGAGACATCAAAGCACTAGGAACGCAGGTCGGGGTACTGCCAGAACCTAGGTTGACAAGAGAACACCGAAGATGCAGGTCGAGGTATTGTCGGAATTCGGGAAGGTAAAGCCAAAAACGCAGGTCGGGATACTGCCGGAACTTGGGACATCAAAGCACTAGGAACGCAGGTCGGGGTACTACCAGAACCTAGGTTGACAAGAGAACACCGAAGACGCAGGTCGGGGTACTGCTGGAATTCGGGAAGGTAAAGCCAAGAACGCAGGTCAGGATACTGCCGTAACTTGGGACATCAAAGCACTAGGAACGCATGTCGGGGTACTATCGGAACCTAGGTTGACAAGAGAACACCGAAGACGCAGGTCGGGGTAATGCCGGAATTCGGGAAGGTAAAGCCAAGAACACAGGTCGGGATACTGCCGGAACTTGGGACATCAAAGCACTAGGAACGCAGGTCGAGGTACTGCCGAAACCTAGGTTGACAAGAGAACACCGAAGATGCAGGTCGGGGTAATGCCAGAATTCGGGAAGGTAAAGCCAAGAACACAGGTCGAGATACTACTGAAACTTGGGACATCAAAGCACTAGGAACGCAGGTCGAGGTACTGCTGGAACCTAGGTTGATAAAGAACCCATTTTGATGTGAGTCTGACAATGCTAATAAATCTAGGTGATTGATTGGTTCAAAAAGTCTTGGTCGACTTTCCTTGAGTATGATTATGCAAGTAAAATATGTGTTTTGAAAGTGAGATTGCTTGGGAGTATGTTGTGTAATGCATGAAATTATTACTGATGCATGAGATATATGTTGAGTGATGTATGTGTGAATGATAGCATTTATGACATGAGCTATGTGTATGTAAAGCTAAATGTATGTTAATTTAATGTTTGAGTCATCATGTGGTATGGAAATGTCCTCAGGGGCATCCTTGTCTTTGTAGTAAATATTGCCTTATTGCTTTCTCGGCACCATAACACTCGGTCTTTTAGATGACATCTAGATCAGCTCGGGATCGACCCATGAAGTTGCTCACGATTGCATTGGAGTAGAGGATTTCTTTCTAGTTGTTGACACCATATTGTCATTTGGATAGAAACGAACGTCGTCAAATGTTGTAAAGGTTAGAGTTTTCACTTTCATAGTATGGTACAAATTCAATAAAGCAATTTTGTATGTAGAATATTTGGAAAGGTGGAATATACTATGCTTGTTATAATGAAATGCATGATCCTATGGTTGGTTGAGGTGGGGCCTATGAGCTTTAGGTGTTCTGCATATCCTTTTGTTGCCCTATATAATGAGCCATGTTAACCTTCAATATACAATTTGACCAA